>NC_053025.1:240325971-240479702 GCF_003073215.2 Triticum urartu
GCTCTAGTGCTTCACTTAGATCTTTTAGAGCACGGTGGTGGTTTGTTTTAAAGAAACTTGATCTCTCATGCTTCACTTAGATTATTTTGAGAGTCGTTAATAGCATGGTAATTTGCTTAATGTTAATATACTTGGTATTCAAGATATGTGAAACTTTCTTTTTAGTGGGTTGAATACTAAGATAAGTTTGATGCTTGATAATTGTTTTGAGATATGGAGGTGATAATATCATAGTCGTGCTAGTTGAGTAGTTGTGAATTTGAGAAATACTTGTGTTGAAGTTAGCAAGTCCCGTAGCATGCACGTATGGTTAAAGTTGTGTAACAAATTTGAAGCATGAAGTGTACCTGGCTTGTGCATCCTTATGAGTGGCGGCCGGGGACGAGCGATGGTCTTTTCCTACCAATCTATCCCCCTAGGAGCATGCGCGTAGTACTTGGTTTTTGATGACTTCTAAATTTTTGCAATAAGTATATGAGTTCTTTTGACTAATGTTGAGTCCATGGATTATACGCACTTTTACCTTTCCGCCATTTGCTAGCCTCTTCGGTACCGTGCATTGCCCTTTCTCACATTGAGAGTTGGTGCAAACTTCGCCGGTGCATCCAAACCCCGTGATATGATACGCTCTTTCACACATAAACCTCCCTATATATTCCTCAAAACAGCCACCATACCTACCTATCATGGCATTTCCATAGCCATTCCGAGATATATTGCCATGCAACTTCCACCATCATCATCATCATCATCATCATGACATGCTTTACTTTTGTCATATTGCCATTGCATGATCTTGTAGTTGACATCGTATTTGTGGCAAAGCCACCATGCATTATTTTTCATACATGTCACTCTTGATTCATTGCACCATCCCGGTATACTGCCGGAGGCATTCATATAGAGTCATATCTTATTCTAGTATCGAGTTGTAATCATTATGTTGTAATCAATAGAAGTGTGATGATCATCATTATTAGAGCATTGCCCAATCAAAAAAAAGAGAAAGGCCAAAAAGAAAAAAAGAAAGGGCCCCCAAAAAAGAGAGAAAATAAAAAGGGTAATGCTACTATCTCTCTTTCCACACTTGTGCTTCAAAGTAGCACCTTGTTCTTCATGTAGTGAGTCTCATATATTGTGCTTCAAAGTAGCACCATGATTTCATATAGTGAGTCTCATAAGTTGTCTTGTTCATACTAGTGGGAATTTTTCATTATAGAACTTGGCTTATATATTCCAACGATGGGCTTCCTCAAAATGCCCTAGGTCTTCATGAGCGTCTTCATGAGCAAGCAAGTTGGATGCACACCCACTAGTTTTCTTTTGTTGAGCATTCTTAGCTCTAGTGCGTCCGTTGCATGGCAATCCCTACTCCTTGCATTAACATCAATTGATGGGCATCTCCATAGCTCATTGATTAGCCTTGTTGATGTGAGACTTTCTCCTTTTTTGTCTTTTCCACACAATCCCCATCATCATATTCTATACCACCCATAGTGCTATGTCCATGGCTCGCGCTCATGTATTGCGTGAAGGTTGAAAAAGTTTGAGATTATTTGAGTATGAAACAATTGCTTGGCTTGTCATCGGGGGTATAGAAGTTGGGAACATCTTTGTGTGACGAAAATGAAGCATAGCCTAACTATATGATTTTGTAGGGATGAACTTCCTTTGGCCATGTTATTTTGAGATGACATAATTGTTTGATTAGTATGCTTGAAGTATTATCATTTTTATGTCAATATGAAATTTTGTCTTGAACCTTTCGGATCTGAATATTCATACCATGATTAAGAAGATTTACATTGAAATTATGCCAAAGTATCACTCCGCATCAAAAATTCTCTTTTTATCATTTACCTACTCGAGGACGAGCAGGAATTAAGCTTGGGGATGCCTGATACGTCTCCAACGTATCTATAATTTTTGATTGTTCCATGCTACTTTATCTACTGTTTTGGACTATATTGGGCTTTATTTTCCACTTTTATATTATTTTTGGGACTAACCTATTAACCGGAGGCCCAGCCCAGAATTGTTGTTTTTTGCCTATTTTAGTATTTCAAGGAAATAGAATATCAAACGGAGTCCAAACGGAATGAAACCTTCCGGAACGTGATCCAGGAGACTTGGACCCTACTCCAAGAAGTTTCCGGGGAGGTCACGAGGGTGGAGGGCGCGCCCCCTGGGCGGGCCCCCCTGCCTCGTGGGCCCCTCGGAGCTCCACCAACGTGCTCCTTCCTCCTATATATACCTACGTACCCCCATTAGACCAAGGGGAGCCAAAAACCTAATTCCACCGCCGCAACTTCCTGTATCCATGAGATCCCATCTTGGGGCCTGTTCCGGAGTTCCGCCGGAGAGGGCATCCATCACGGAGGGCTTCTACATCAACACCATAGCCCTTCCGATGAAGTGTGAGTAGTTTACTTCAGACCTTCGGGTCCATAGCTAGTAGCTAGATGGCTTCTTCTCTCTTTTTGGATCTCAATACAATGTTCTCCCCCTCTCTCGTGGAGATCTATTCGATGTAATCTTCTTTTTGCGGTGTGTTTGTTGAGATCGATGAATTGTGGGTTTATGATCCAACTTATCTATGAATAATACTTGAATCTTCTATGAATTCTTTTATGTATGATTGAGTTATCTTTGCAAGTCTCTTCGAATTATCCGTTTGGTTTGGCCAACTAGATTGGTAGTTCTTGCAATGGGAGAAGTGCTTAGCTTTGGGTTCAATCTTGCGGTGTCCTTACTCAGTGACAGAAAGAGTTGCAAGGCACGTATTGTATTGTTGCCATCGAGGATAACAAGATGGGGTATTTATCATATTGCATGAATTTATTCCTCTACATCATGTCATCTTGCTTAAAAGGCGTTACTTTGTTTTTAACTTAATACTCTAGATGCATGCTGGATAGCGGTCGATGAGTGGAGTAATAGTAGTAGATGTAGGCAGGAGTCGATCTACTTGTCACGGATGTGATGCCTATATACATGATCATACCTAGATAACCTCATAACTATGCTCAATTCTATCAATTGCTCAACAATAATTTGTTCACCCACCGTAGAATATCTATGCTCTTGAGAGAAGCCACTAGTGAAACCTATGGCCTCCGGGTCTATTCTCATCATATCAATCTCCATTACTTTATTTTACTTGTTTTGCTTTTACTTTTCACTTTGCATCTTTATACCAAAAATACCAAAAATATTATCTCTATCAGATCTCACTCTCGTAAGTGACCGTGAAGGGATTGACAACCCCTAAGCGTTGGTTGCGAGTTGCTACCGTTTTGTGCAGGTTCGAGGGACTTGCGCGTGACCTCCTACTGGATTGATACCTTGGTTCTCAAAAACTGAGGGAAATACTTACGCTACCGTGCTGCATCACCCCCTCCTCTTCGGGGAAAACCAACGCTAGCTCAAGACGTAGCATAGGCCAGTGGCCAGACTCAGATCAAATATCAAGATCTCGTTAAACGTGTTATCTTGAAATAACCACGAACGCCGACCAGGGCCAGGCCCACCTCTCTCCTAGGTGGTATCAACCTGCCCTGTTCCTTCGCCACAAAGATCCACATAGAGGGCTGTCGGGAAAGTATGTCCTTCCAGCCCCCAATTTGTGAATCAACCGCGGGTACTCCTCGAGCCAACCCGACTTTAGTCATCACATGTATCATGTATAAAGTATATAGTATGTACCCATGATCACCTCCCGAGTGATCACGGCCCGATAGTATAGCATGGTAGACAGACAAGAAAGTAGGGCCACTGATGATAAACTAGCATCCTATACTAAGCATTAGGATTGCAGGTAAAGGTAACAACAGTAGTAGCAAGGACAGGCTATGCATCAGGATAGGATTAACGGAAAGCAGTAACATGCTACACTACTCTAATGCAAGCAGTATAGAGGAGAGTAGGCGATATCTGGTGATCAAGGGGGGGGGGCTTGCCTGGTTGTTCTGACAAGAGAGAGGGGTCGTCAACACCGTAGTCGTACTGGGTAGCAGCGGCGTCGGTCTCGGTGTCTAGAGAGAGAAGAGGGGGAAGAAACAATAAATATAATGCAAGCATATGCATAGTGATGCATGACATGACAAGTATCGGTGCTAGGGGTGCCCTAACGTGGTACGAGGTGGTACCGGTGAAGGGGGGAAACATCCGGGAAAATATCCCCGGTGTCTCGCGTTTTCGGACAGATGAACCGGAGGGGGAAAGTTGTGAGTTTGATAGGTTAGGGATGTGTGGCGGACGAACGGTCTGCGTCTCCGGGATTCGTCTCGTCGTTCTGAGAAACTTTCATGTACAAAGTTTTTCGATCCGACCTACGGTTAATTTTCTATGATTTTTCAAAGTTTTAATATTATTCTGAAATTATTTTTAATTCGAAAATAAATGCTAAATTGCTAGGCGCACCCAGCACAGTGTACAAAAAAGTGTACCCAGTGGCTGACAGGTGGGCGAGAGGGACCTAGTTGACCAGTCAACGTTTGACTGGTCAACAGGGGTGGGACCCCCCTGTCATTGACTGTTTTAGTCTACTCTAACAGTTTAGTTAGTTTAGTTAGTTATTTGGTTAATCTTAATTATGATTAGTTAGTTAATTAATTTAGTTAATTAATATTTTTTTATATTTTTTAAAATCCTTCTTTTTTTAAACGTTCCAGCGCGTGGGGCCCATGTGGCAGTGGCCCAGAGGCCTAGCGGGCAAACAGGTGCACGGGCGTTGGGCGGATCCGGCGATGAGAGCCAGCCTGATAGGGCGCTGCGGGGCAGCGGGCGAAGGTGCGGGCGCTCGGCTTGGCGCCGGTGACCGTGGCCGCGGCCGCAGCGCGGGGGCTCATCGGGATCCGCCGGCAGGAGGCGCCGATGGGGGAGGCGCGCGCAAGGCGTGCTGCAACAGCGGGGGGGGAGCAGGGCGGCGGTGGGTCTAAATCCTATGGCCCAGGGGTCTGGGCCCATGGCCCTTTGCACACCTGCATGTTGCGAACGCGGCCAGAAGCAGACCTAGCCTAGCAGCGTTCCAGTCCAATCCGGCGCGCGCCGCTCAGTTGCTGACGTCACGAAGGCTTCGGCTGATACCACGACGTCGAGTGCCCATAACTGTCCCCGCGTAGATGGTTAGTGCATATAGGCCAGTGGCCAGACTTAGATCAAATACCAAGATCTCGTTAAACGTGTTATCTTGAAATAACCGCGAACACCGACCAGGGCCAGGCCCACCTCTCTCCTAGGTGGTATCAACCTGCCCTGTCGCTTCGCCACAAAGATCCACATAGAGGGCTGTCGGGAAAGTATGTCCTTCCAGCCCCCAATTCGTGAATCAACCGCGGGTACTCCTCTAGCCAACACGACTTTAGTCATCACATGTATCATGTATAAAGTATATAGTATGTACCCATGATCACCTCCCGAGTGATCACGGCCCGATAGTATAGCATTGCAGACGGACAAGAAAGTAGGGCCACTGATGATAAACTAGCATCCTATATTAAGCATTAGGATTGAAGGTAAAGGTAACAACAGTAGTAGCAAGGACATGCTATGCATCAGGATAGGATTAACGGAAAGCAGTAACATGCTACACTACTCTAATGCAAGCGGTATAGAGTAGAGTAGGCGTTATCTGGTGATCAAGGGGGGGGCTTGCCTGGTTGTTCTGGCAAGAGAGAGGGGTCGTCAACACCGTAGTCGTACTGGGTAGCAGCGACGTCGGTCTCGGTGTCTAGCAAGAGAACAGGGGGAAGAAACAATAAATATTAAGCAAACAGATGCATAGCGATGCATGACATGACAAGTATCGGTGCTAGGGGTGCCCTAACGCGGTACGAGGTGGTACCGGTGAAGGGGGGAAACATCCGGGAAAATATCCCCGGTGTCTCGCGTTTTTGGACAGATGAACCGGAGGGGGAAAGTTGCGAGTTCGATAGGTTAGGGATGTGTGGCGGACGAACGGGCTTCGTATCCAGATTCGTCTCGTCGTTCTGAGCAACTTTCATGTACAAAGTTTTTCAATCCGAGCTACGGTTAATTTTCTATGATTTTTCAAAGTTTTATTATTATTCTGAAATTATTTTTAATTCGAAAATAAATGCTAAATTGCTAGGCACACCCAGCACAGTGTACACAAAAGTGTACCCAGTGGCTGACAGGTGGGCGAGAGGGACCTAGTTGACCAGTCAACGTTTGACTGGTCAACAAGGGTGGGACCCCCCTGTCATTGACTGTTTTAGTCTACTCTAATAGTTTAGTTAGTTATTTGGTTAATCTTAATTATGATTAATTAGTTAATTAATTTAGTTAATTAATTAATTAATATTTTTTATATTTTTAAAATTCTTCTTTTTTTAAACGTTCCAGGGCGTGGGGCCCATGTGGCAGTGGCCCAGAGGCCTAGCGGGCAAATGGGCGCAAGGGCGTTGGGCGGATCGGGCGATGA
Organism: Triticum urartu; assembly: GCF_003073215.2. Lineage (NCBI taxonomy): Eukaryota > Viridiplantae > Streptophyta > Magnoliopsida > Poales > Poaceae > Triticum > Triticum urartu. Next base: position 240,332,417 of record NC_053025.1, read on the forward strand.
GCGCCAGCCCCATAGGGCGCCGCGGGGCAGCGGGCGAAGATGCCGGCGCTCGGCTTGGCGCCGGTGACCGTGGCCGCGGCCGGAGCGCGGGGGCTCGTCGGGATCCGCCGGCAGGAGGCGCCGATGGGGGAGGCGCGCGCAAGGCGTGCTGCAGCAGCAGGGGGGAAGCAGGGCGGCGGTGTCGAGGTCCGGGTGGCGCGGCCATGGCAACGGTGGGCGGAGCCGGCGCGGCCTGGCGGCATGGAGGTGATGGCAAGCAGCGGCAGAGGCGGGGCGGGACGGCGCCGGCGAGCGCAGCAGAGGAGGCAGCGAGAGGGGCGCGGCCACTGCGGCGGCAGGGAGGTGGGGGAGCAGCACCAGGGGCGCGAGCGCACGAGCGTGCACGGGGTCAGGACGCGGTGACGCATGGTCGGGCGCGACCTGGGGCGAGGCGAACGTGCGAGTGGAGGCGCAGGGCGTGTCACGGCTCGGGCGAAGTAGTGCAACAACAGCAGCAGGTCGTCGGCGAGCGCGGTGCACGGGCGGAGACAGCGGAGAGAGGAGGACATGGGTCCTCACCGCGGGCGTAGGGTCCGGGGCAATGGGGGTTGAGAAGGAGGAGGGGGACGACCGGGCGACGGGGAGGCAGTCCGGCAGGGGGGGGGGGCTCCGGTTACGTGGCCTCCGGCGAGGTCTAGGCGGCGTCGGGCGTCGAGCGAGGGTGAAGGGGATCAGGCTCCTCCCGATCCAGATCCAGAGCGAGGGGGGAAAGAGCGTCGTGGGGGAAGTGGGGAGTGGGCTAGGGTTCGGTTAGTGTGGGGGGGGGGGGGGTTATGCATAGGTGAGGTGGGTTGGGCCGGCCATTGTGGCTTGCTGGTTTGGCTGGTCCTGTTGGGCCAGGGGTGGGGGGGTTTATCCTTTTGATTTTTTGTAGTTTGTTTTCTTTTTATTTATTTACTTTTTGTTTTAAAACATTTTAATTTATTTAGGCATTTTATAAAACTGTGTCTTCTACACCATAATTATCTAGGTAATATTTAGTACAAACCGAACATTTTTATTTTAATGTTTGAAACTTTTATTATTTAACTTTATTTTAAATTTGAATTAGAATCGGTTTGAACTAAATCGAGATTAACTATAGTGACAGAGGTGACGTGGCGTCATTAGCAGAGGTTACTGTAGCTTGATAATCTGGGCGTCACAGTTATTGAACCGTCACTTCAACTAGTGTGTAGCAGGGCACAGGAAGTTGCTCCTGTGGCACCTACACCAATTGAAGTGGAAGCTTATGATAGTGATCATGAAACTTCGGATCAAGTCACTACCAAACCTCATAGGTCGACAAGGATGCATACTACTTCAGGGTGGTACGTAATGCTGTCTTGGAAGTCATGTTTCTAGACAACAATGAACGTACGAGCTATGGAGAAGTGATGGTGGGCCCAGATTCTGAAGAATGGCTCGAGGCCATAAAATCCGAGAGAGGATCCATGTATAAAAGAAAGTATAGACTTGGAAAGAACCACTTAATGGTCGTAAGGCTATTGGGTGCAGATGGATTTTAAAAGGAAGACAAACAATGATGGTAAGTGTCACCATTAAGAAAGCTCGACTTGTCGTTAAGATGTTTCCCGACAAGTTCAAGGAGTTGACTACGATGAGACTTTCTCACTCGTAGTGATGCTAAGAGTCTGTTGGAATTATGTTAGCAGTTACTGCATTATTTATGAAATCTTGCAGATAGGATGTAAAAACATTGTTTCCTCGACATTTTTCTTGAGGAAAGGTTGTATGTGATACAACCAGAAGGTTTTGTCAATCCTGAAAGATGCTGACAAGTATGCAAAGCTCCAGCAATCCTTCTAAGGACTGGAGTAAGCATCTCGGTGTTGGAATGTACGCTTTGATGAGATGATCGAAGATTTTGGGTTTATACAAAGTTTATGAGAAACTTGTATTTCCAAAGAAGTGAGTGGGAGCACTATAGAATTTTTGATGAGTATATGTTGTTAACATATTGTTGATCAGAAATGATGTAGAATTTCTGGAAAGCATGCAGGGTTATTTGAAAAGTGTTTTTCAATGGAAAATCTAGATTAAGCTACTTGAACATTGAGCATCAAGATCTGTAAGGATAGATAAAAAACGCTTAATAGTACTTTCGAATGAATACATACCGTGACAAGATTTTGAAGGAGTTCAAAATAGATCAACAAAGAAGGAGTTCTTAGCTGTGTTACAAGGTGTGAATATTGAGTAAGACTCAAGACCTGACCACGGCATAAGAGAGAGAAAGGACGAAGGTCATCCCCTATGCTTTAGACATAGGCTCTACAATATGCTATGCTGTGTACTGCACCTGAAGTGTGCCTTGCAATGAGTCAGTCAAGGGGTAGAAGAGTGATCCAGGAATGGATCACACGACAGTGGTCGAACTTATCCTTAGTAACTAGTGGACTAAGGATTTTTCTCGATTATGGAGGTGGTAAAAGAATTCGTCGTAAAGGGTTACGTCGATGCAAACTTTGACACTAATCCGGATGACTCTGAGTAGTAAACCGGATTCGTATAGTAGAACAGTTATTTGGAATAGCTCCAAGTAGCGCGTGGTACCTGCATCTACAAGATGACATAGAGATTTGTAAAGCACACATGGATCTGAAAGGTTCGGACCCATTGACTAATAAACTGTAACGCCCTCGATGCGGCTATATCTCCCACATGTCGAAGCACGACTTAGAGGCATAACCGCATTGAAAGCAATGTCGCAAGTGAGGTAATCTTCACGCAACCAATGTAATACATAAGGGAAAGAGATACATAGTTGGCTTACACTCGCCACTTCACACAATACATGAATAAAGCATTACATCAACCATATACAATCAGGGTCCGCCTATGGAACTAAAATAAAAGAAGACTACCCCAAAAGCTACACAGATCCCCAATCGACCCCAACTGGGCTCCACTACTGATCGACTAGAACAAAACAACACAAAGGACAAGATCTTCAACGAGCTCCTCCTTGAGCTCGGTTGCGTCATCTGCACGGTATCCTCGGCACCTGCAAGCTGGTTTTGGAAGTATCTGTGAGTCACAGGGACTCAGCAATCTCACACCCTCGCGATCAAGACTATTTAAGCTTATGGGTAAGGCAAAGTTATGAGGTGGAACTGCAGCAAGCGACTAGCATATATGGTGGCTAACATACGCAAAAGAGAGCGAGAAGAGAAGGCAAGGCACGATCAATAAAACTATGATCAAGAAGTGATCCTAGAACAACCTACGTCAAGCATAACTCCAACACCGTGTTCACTTCCCGGACTCCGCCGGAAAGAGACCATCACGGTTACACACGCGGTTGGTGCATTTTAATTAAGATCAACTTCAGGTTTTCTACAACCAGATATTAACAAATTCCCATCTGCCCATAACCGCGGGCACGGCTTGCGAAAGTTCAAATCCCTGCAAGGGTGTCCCAACTTAGCCCATCACAAGCTCTCACGGTCAACGAAGGATATTCCTTCTAGCGGGAAGACCCGATCAGGCTCGGAATCCCGGTTACAAGACATCCTCGACAATGGTAAAACAAGTCCAGCAAGACCACCCGATGCGCCGACATCCCGATAGGAGCTGCACATATCTCGTTCTCAGGGTAACACCGGATAAGCAATCCGTACAACTAAAACCAGCCCTCGAGTTTCCCTGAGGTGGCGCTGCAAGGGGCTCTAGTTTGGACCAACACTTAGACAAGCACTGGCCCAGGGGGGTTAAAATAAAGATGACCCTTGAGTCTGCAGAACCCAAGGGAAAGTATATGGTGGTAGGTAGGAAAATGGTAAAACCAAGGTTGGGCCTTGCTGGAGGAGTTTTATTCAAGGAGAACTGTCAAGGGGTTCCCATTATAACCCAACCGCGTAAGGAACGCAAAATCCGGGAACATAACACCGATATGACGGAAACTAGGGCGGCAAGAGTGGAACAAAACACCAGGCATAAGGCCGAGCCTTCCACCCTTTACCAAGTATATAGATGCATTAATTAAATAAGAGATATTGTGATATCCCAACAAAATATTCATGTTCCAACATGGAACAAACTCCAATCTTCACCTGCAACTAGCAACGCTATAAGAAAGGCTGAGCAAAGCGGTAACATAGCCAAACAACGGTTTGCTAGGACAAGGTGGTTAGAGGCTTGGCTTAACAATATGGGAGGCATGATAAAGCATGTGGTAGGTATCGCGGCATAGGCATAGCAAAAGAGCGTGCAACTAGCAAGCAAAGATAGAAGTGATTTCGAGGGTATGGTCATCTTGCCTGAAATCCTGCAAGGAAGAAGAACGAGTCCATGAAGAAGACAAACGGACGTAGACGAACGGGTCCTCACAAACGCGACATTACCAGAACCAACCCGAAGAAGCAACACCGGAAAGAAGCACACAACATAGTAAACAAACCACACATGACCATAGTATGATATGCGGGATGCGGTATGCGGTGCATATGCATGATTTGGAAAGGAATGATTGAACCTGGCCTCAACTTGGAAATCCAAGAGTGCCACTGGAAAGGTGAGGTGATTTCGGTTGAAATCGATATAAAGATCACCAAAATCGGATGCACGGTTTGGAAATGGCCAGCAAAACAAATATGGCACCGGTCTGCGATAATCAGCAAGTGACCCACTAAATGCATCAAGATAAATATGCTAAAGCACTCAAACATGGCAACAAAATACATGGCAGGGGTCCACTCAAGATGTTTGACAAAAGATGGACACTGAGATACGGCTAATTCATCCATTAACAGGTTCAAACAAGCATGGAAAAAGTGCAAATGATAACAGGTTTCATACTTAGTGAAATAACAACATGTCAGGAATGTATCATGAGGAAGCACACTTCATAGCATGAAAACTACATGCTACAGGAACATATCATGGCAAGGCAAGGCATGGCATGAAGATACTCAAAGCACTTAACGAAAGTCCCTTAGTGACCTTGAGCCAAAAGGGATCAGAAAATACAATTGCAAGCATGTGAACATGGCAAAAATATAAACAGATTCAGACTTAGTGAAAAACTGGAGCATGCAAATCAGTTAACGAGTAGGCATGTTTACGAGCTCGATGCACTCACTACAGAGCATGGCATGACAAGCTAAGCATACATCCATCAAGAAGACATGGCATAGGAGCTAGATATGGCAAGAACAACATCATAGCATGCACAGATCAATAGCAACATCCTCGGCAAAATCGCTAACAAGTCAACAATCTGCCAGGATTCACGATATAGCAAAAGTAGAGCTCGATTGACTCAAGCTAGGGTGGTCCATAAATGCAAACAAATACATGGATGGATAGAGCACCACAATATTAACAAATCATCCTTACTAATCATCCTCAAAAGAGGCACGGATCACTAGGAAACAACATGAGCATATGGCATAACGACAAAAACAGGACAAGGACTTAGTGAAATTCTAAGTCCCTGAAATCAGCACTACCGATTACGCTACTTTGCAAGCTTGTGCTAGTCACCACACATATCACAGAAATACATGGCAAGCACCTCTGTAAAGATGGCATGACATATCACAAAACACATGTAGAGCTCAGGATCATATCATGCACACATTAAACATGGCAAAAATGACAAATAGCTATTTGCTGAAACAGATCTGACAAAATACTCACATAGCCCTCTTCCAACGACATTTCGGGCATCAAGATGAGCTCAAATGAAAATGATTCAATGAGGTGAAATTATGTACTCGTCGAGACGAACATTTTGATATGCTACACGCATGAATCGGAACCACGGATGATGAGTTACAATGCGAGGAAAAATGCCAAAAATACTGGGGACTTGGTGGAATTTTACCCTCCGGGTCTAGGGTTGACTTTGGCACGGAAGTCGAGGTTGAATTTGTTAACGTCCGGTTGTAGATAACTTGAACCTTAATTAATTAAAATGAATCAACTGAGTGTGTTACCGTGATGGCCTCTTCTCGGCGGAGTCCGGGAAGTGGACACGGTGTTGGAGTAATGTTTGCGCAGGTTGCTCTCTAGTTTCTCGCTCGCGCTTTGCCTCCTCTTCTCGCTCTCTTTTGCGAATAAGTTAGCCACCATATTTGCTAGTCGCTTGCTGCAGCTCCACATATTTACCTTGCCTTACCTATAAGCTTAAATAGTCTTGATCGCGAGGGTGCGAGATTGCTGAGTCCCTGTGGCTCACAGATTACTATTACACCAGATGCAGGGCATGATGATTCCGCTCCAGGAGACGCGTTTGAGCTCAAGTGGGAGTTCGACGAGGACTCTCAACGTTACTATGTTTCCTTTCCCGATGATCAGTAGTGGTGCCCAGTTGGGGGTAATTGGGACCGTGTCGCTTGTTGGGTTATCTTTTATTTTGGCGCCGTAGTCGGGCCATGAGTGTTTGGATGATGTAATGTTATTTATGTACTTGATTGACGTGGCGAGTGTAAGCCAACTATGCTATCTCCCCTTTCATTATTATATTACATGGGATGTTGTGAAGATTGCCTAACTTGCGACATATGCCTTCAATGCGATTATGCCTCTAAGTCGTGCCTCGACACGTGGGAGATATAGTCGCATTGAGGGTGTTACAAGTTGATATCAGAGCCGACCCTCGCGGTTACACGGATGGTTGCGGACAGGTGTGTGGTCATGTTGTTCATGACGTTTGTGACCCGTCGTGGCACCCGGCATGGCACATGTACCGGACTAGAAGCACAGACGTTTGTGCCAAGAGGGAACGTTCCTGTGGCCCGACGAGGACGTCGGTTCCTCTGAGTGGGGGTGTATGTGATAGCCTGGCTTATTAGGGATGATAGACTACTCATATCAATAAGGAATTCCTTCTTTTCCGGGAGCCCATTCGGACAGAACTCCAAAGTTAAGCGTGCTCAGCTTGGAGTAGTGTCAGGATGGGTGACCGACCGGGAAGTTGCTCCCGGGTGCGCACGAGTGAGGACAAAGTGCGCAGAAAAGACTAGTATTGATCTACGGGGCCAGTCTAGATCCCGCCAGGAGTAACGACCACCAGCGGGTGTGTCCAGGGTGTTACAACGTGTCTCCCGAACCCGTAGGGTCTACACACTTAAGGTTCGGTGACGCTAGAGTTGTAGAGATATTAGTATGCGGTTAGCCGAAAGTTGTTCGGAGTACCGGATGAGATCCCGGACGTCACGAGGAGTTCCGGAATGGTCCGGAGGTATATATATATATATATATATATATATATATATATATATATATATATATGAAGTCCAGTTTCGGCCACCGGGAGAGTTTCGGGGTCACCGGTATTGTACCGGGACCACTGGAAGGGTCCCGGGGGTCCACCGGGTGGGGCCACCTGTCCTGGAGGGCCCCATGGGCTGAAGTGACGTGGGAACCATCCCTTGGTGGGCTGGTGCGCCCCCCTTGGGCCTCCCTTGCGCCTAGGGTTGGAAACCCTAAAGGGGTGGGGGCGCCTCCACCTGGCTTGGGGGCCAAGCCACCCCCTCCCATTAGATGGGATCTCTAGGGGCCGGCGCCCCCCAGGGCCCCTATATATAGTGGAGGGGAGGGAGGGCAGCAGCACCCTAAGCCCTGGCGCCTCCCTCCCTCCCATGACACCTCTTCCTCCCCGCTTGCGCTTGGCGAAGCCCTGCCGGGATCCCGCTACTTCCACCACCACGCCGTCGTGCTGCTGGATCTCCATAAACTTCTCCTCCCCCTTGCTGGATCAAGAAGGAGGAGACGTCTCCGCTCCGTACGTGTGTTGAACGCGGAGGTGCCGTCCGTTCGGCGCTAGGATCATCGGTGATTTGGATCACGACGAGTACGACTCCATCAACCCCGTTCTCTTGAACGCTTCCGCTTAGCGATCTTCAAGGGAATGAAGATGCATTCCCTCTCTCCCATTGCTAGATGACTCCATAGATTGATCTTGGTGATGCGTAGAAAATTTTAAATTTCTGCTACGATCCCCAACAGGTGCAACCATGGGGACGGCCTCGGGGTGGCGGCGAGGACCGCGTATCGCGGCACTACGACCCGAAGGGGCGACCCAGCGGCGACACACGAGTCGATGTAGCCGTGAGGAGAACCACGGGGCTGCGGCGCTGTGGCCCGATGGGGCGACACAGCGACAGCCCGATGCTCGATCGACGGAGAGGCGTGCGGTACTCGGGACGATCTTCACGGGACCTGCGGAGGCACGCGTAACCGACGGACCAGGTCGGTCGCATGAGTAGATGAGGCAGATCGCAGCGACGAGCGGGTGATCAAGCCGATCGCGCGCGAGGTCGGGGACGTTGCTCGGTGAAGGCGGGGTGGCGGTGGAGTCCGAGATGAAGCCGGCAGTGGCGGATGACGTGGGACGTCGTGCGGACGAGCGTGTCAGCACCGGCACCCAGGCTACCAAAGCAGCGTCGGCGCCTGGGCAGCGAGGTCCGAGCGACCAACGTAGCAGTGGGCCGAGCTATGGCAGCCGACGAGCCTGACGCAGTCGGCCCGACGCAGCCGGGAACGAGGCCGGCGAGGTAGACCGTCGAGCCGCCGTGCAGACGCGGCGGAGGCGGGTGACGTGAATTGATGGGTTGGCCGGCGCGCGAACGACGACTATGATTAACCATCGCATGGTGCGAGGCCGCCGGGTCGGAGTAGGGCGGTGACGGCCGGCGCAGACCGACGCGCGGCCGGCGGCTGGTCTTGACGGGCCGCCTTGGCGCGCGTGGATGCCGGATCGAAGGAGAGGTCGGCTGGTTGCGCCGGGTTGGAGTAGAGATGTACGAGGGGTCGACGACGGCGGCGGACGACGCAAACCGATCAATATTAGATCGAAAAACCAAAAACAAAAACGCCAATCAAAACGACCGACAAGAGAGCGAAAAAACCCGAAGTAAGGGTTCGAGAAAAAGACTCTTTAGGACAGCCGGTCAACATAGCCGGCAAATGAACCCTAGGTACGGGCGGTACGGCCTCCGGCGGCGGTCATGGAGAACGACCGCCCTCGAGGGCAACAGGCGGGTGCGGACGCAGCGGCGGTTGAGGTTTGGATCGTGATTAGGTTGATATCATGTTAGAAGGGAGAGAGAGGATTGGTGAAATAGTTTGATGTATTACTTGAGCCTCGTGCCCTACTAATAAAGCAGCGATCGCTTCTGGTCGTCCGTCATCGCGACAGTTTTGCAAAAACGTCCCTATGATTTTAGATAATAGAACCTGCAGTCCATATGTAAGTGGATCTAGCAAAACGATTCGTTTTTGCAAATTAATCCCTGCATTGCGCCGACCTCTGCTTGCCCCTGCACATGGACGCCGCGAAGCGCTGCTGGGCATTGCAGCCCTTGCACAAGCGCACGGATGTGGTCGAGGCAGGGGATCGAGCAGGCAGCGGACAGAGGCGGCTTCAGCAGACGGACTTCGCGAGGCGGCGGAGGCACAGGGAGTCCCAGCGGAACTGGATCCGATGAGGATGGACGCCGGTGACGTGGGCGAGGAGGAGGAGGGCTCCGGCGACGGAGAACCTCCAGGCGGCGGCTGCTTGCAGTTCGGCGTCGGCCTCCTGTAGGTAACAGAGAAAGAGTGAGTTGGTGTGAGAGAGAGAGACAAGAAGAAGAGCCAGGGGAGGAAGGAGAAAGGGAGAAGGAAGAGAGGCAGGGCGGCCTGGAGGAGCTGTTGTTGCTGCGCAGGGACGAGGAGGAGGCACACGGGTCGGAGACGACGCGCGGGCAGGGGAGCTCCTACATGGACGCCGTCGAGCTCGCGGCAAGGAGCAATGACAAGCAGCAGTAGCGGTGGCAAGCAGAGGCAGCGGGTAGCAGCAGCAGAGGGCAGAACCGGGAGGCAGCAGCGGCAATGGGCAGCAGAAGCAGAGGGCTGCTGCCACAACAGAGGTATGTATCCCCTTGAAAGCAGCAAGCATCAGCCTTCTGTTCTTTGTGTTCTCTATATAGATGTGTAGTACTCCCTGATCAACAGAGGGAGCAGTAACCAAGAAGCAGCATGAGCAAAATCGAAGCAGCAGGCTGCTGCTCTCCTCCCTGATCCCCTGTATATGAAATAGCAGTAGCGCATGAGTGAATGAAGCAATCAATTTCTGAATTACAGACAACATACAGATTTTTGTTAGGGAACGTTGCAGAAAACAAAAAAAAATCTCTATGTTTCACCAAGATCTATCTATGGAGTCATCTAGCAACGAGAGGGGAGTGCATCTACATACCCTTGTAGATCGTGAGCGGAAGCATTCAAAAGAACGGAGATGATGGAGTCGTACTCGCCGTGATCCAAATCACCGATGACCAAGTGCCGAACGGACGGCACCTCCGCGTTCAACACACGTACGGAGCGGATGACGTCTCCTCCTTCTTGATACAGCAAGGGGAAGGAGAGGTTGACGGAGATCCAGCAGCACGACAGCGTGGTGGTGGATGCAGCAGTGATCGCAGCAGGGCTTCGCCGAGCTTCTGCGAGAGGGAGAGGTGTAACAGGGGAGAGGGAGGCGCCAAGGCTTCAGGTGCGGCTGCCCTCCCTCCCCCCTTTATATAGGTCCCCTAGGGGGTGCGCCGGCCCTAGGAGATGGGATCTCCTGGGGGGGCGGCGGCCAAGGGGGTGGAGTGCCCCCCAAGGCAAGTGGAGGCGCCCCCTCCCCTAGGGTTCCCAACCCTAGGCGCATGGGGGGCCCAAGGGGGGGGCGCACCAGCCCACTATGGGCTGGTTCCCTCCCCACTTCAGCCCATGAGGCCCTCCGGAATGGGTGGCCCCACCCGGTGGACCCCCGGAACCCTTCCGGTGGTCCCGGTACAATACCGCTGACCCCCGAAACTCTCCCGATGGCCGAAACTGCACTTCCTATATATAATTCTTCACCTTCGGACCATTCTGGAACTCCTGTGACGTCCCGGATCTCATCCGGGACTCCGAACAACTTTCGGGTTACTGCATACTCATATCTCTACAACCCTAGCGTCACTGAACCTTAAGTGTGTAGACCCTACGGGTTCGGGAGACATGTAGACATGACCGAGACGACTCTCCGGTCAATAACCAACAGCGGGATCTGGATACCCATGTTGGCTCCCACATGCTCCTCGATGATCTCATCGGATGAACCACGACGTCGAGGATTCAAGCAATCCCGTATTCAATTCCCTTTGTCAATCGGTACGTTACTTGCCCGAGATTCGATCGTCGGTATCCCAATACCTCATTCAATCTCGTTACCGGCAAGTCACTTTACTCGTACCGTAATGCATGATCCCGTGACCAGACACTTGGTCACTTTGAGCTCATTATGATGATGCATTACCGAGTGGGCCCAGAGATACCTCTTCGTCATATGGAGTGATAAATCCCAGTCTTGATCCGTGTCAACCCAACAGATACTTTCGGAGATACCCGTAGTATACCTTTATAGTCACCCAGTTACGTTGTGACGTTTGGTACACCCAAAGCACTCCTACGGTATCCGGGAGTTACACGATCTCATGGTCTAAGGAAAAGATACTTGACATTGGAAAAACTCTAGCAAACGAACTATACGATCTTGTGCTATGTTTAGGATTGGGTCTTGTCCATCACATCATTCTCCTAATGATGTGATCTCGTTATCAATGACATCCAATGTCCATAGTCAGGATACCATGACTATCTGTTGATCAACGAGCTAGTCAACTAGAGGCTTACTAGGGACATGTTGGTGTCTATGTATTCACACATGTATTACGATTTCCGGATAACACAATTATAGCATGAATAAAAGACAATTATCATGAACAAGGAAATATAATAATAATCCTTTTATTATTGCCTCTAGGGCATATTTCCAACAATTTTCTGAATCCAAACAAAATGAAGCATATACCGTAGGTTGTTCTATTGTTGATCCAACCACATGCTCTGTTTCTGCATGCCATCGAAGCTTTATTTTCAAATCCCCTTTTTCTGCACGACGATTGAAAAGAATGCAGGAGTCGGAGAATGAACAAAATTGCTTTGAACTTCATAGCAGCAGACTAAATTCCTAAAGGCAAAAAAAATTTAGTACTACAGGATATACCTTCAGAGTTTATGACAGTTCTAATAAATATATGATGTTGATTGGTTAGCTGAGTTAGAAGTAGAGCTATTCAAATATATTTACTCTGACAAGTGCAAAAAATCCTTATACTCCTAGCTATATGTTTATCCTATATCTACTTCTCACATTATACATATGCTCCACTACAAAGGGGTCTAAATAATAACATGATTTTTTTCAGTTAAAGTTCCAAGCAACTTTCCTGTGTGAATCTGAGAATCTCACTAAAACCTGTGTTTCATTGTTTATATTCAGCCTATCGAGTTGAGTTTCAGACTGATCATAAACATACCTCAGTTTAAGATGTGATGCTGATTTGATTTGTGTGCTGCACCATTGTCCATATCTTCGATTTCAAGTAGTTCCATGGCAAATCAAATACATTTTTTCTTTGTTTATGACAATACATATTTGACAGGTTAAAGCATGTACTATTGTGTATACTGAAGTGCAACAAGCCTTTCCCAGTAGTAAAACTGAAAGTATATATAGCTTATGTGTACTGTACTTTCAGTAATATAGATGCCAATATCATTACTTTTTTTAGTTAGGGGTGGTGGTTATTCACTCACAGTCAGGTTCAATGCTCATCATGTTATTTCCTTTCCAAAGATACCTCGGTGTTCTATGGTTAGAAATAGAAGATAGCATACACGAGGCCAAATCTTGACATGATTCAGTCATCCACATATTCTAGAAACAACAGATCAGATTTAAACAACTATCTTAGGAGTAGCAGACACATCTACATCTATATCTATTACCTACTAATAAAGCAAGATGCATTTCTCTAAATTTCTAATCCTTTCACCTTCTAAAATTATTAAAACCGATCGAGCTAGCCCACCTCGGCTGCAAGCAAGGATTGTTCTACAATAGTCCCGCCTCGGTTTCTTACATAGAATTTCTCCAATTCATATATGTCTTTGATTTTCTCGGTATTAAGGAGCTAACTTGAAAATCAATGAGCCCAGGTTAAGGACCGACATGACAGAGAAATAAAGGAAGAAAATTTCTTTGAGGACAACTGCATCTCAAACGACATGAGACGTGACAAAGAAGTAAAAGGGAAGGAAAGAACTAGGAGAAAGACCCTCGATTATTTATAGGGACTCGAATTGGAACACACATGATACATGACAGAGAAATAAAAAGGAAGGGAAGAAGTTAAAGAAAAACATGGTGCAAGCTATGCGAGCCGCCACCAGAAATTGTAGCATCTAAATGAAAGACTATTATCAGGTTCTGTATTTATACCATTTACAGCAACTGGTTTTTGTGCCTTGGGCTGTGATCCTAAAAATACATTGATGCATAGTTCATACAAATACAATTTGACGCTACAACTGGTTCATACAATCAATTTATCTAAAAAAGGGAAGAAAAAAAATCAAGCAATCTTTCGAATTTATGCATTGTCACATTGAACCAAAGTGTTCAAAGACACGAAATCACCATGGTCAGAGAAAAAAAACTGATAGCACCTTGAGCAGGCCTCAGTTCCCACACCCCTGCTTAGAAGACTGGATTGGAGCTGACTTCCGTGGGCTTGCCTTTGACCCAAGTCTCCTGACTGAAGCCAAAATCTTGGATCGAAGCCATAGACGAAAATCAAACGCGTCAACCAAATCCCTAGACAAAAAGAGGCGGCAACTTAAAATCACTCTCCGGGCCACTAACCACCATGGATGTGCCGCCCACAAACCTATGGATCGGGAGCGGTGCTTCATATTGTGATGTGCCACCTCAGTGCCGCCGGGCATGGGCCATTGCTCCCAGCGATGCTGGAGGCTCTGCCCCGCTCCCTCCGCCCGACAAAGTGTGGATCTGCAGGGAGGTGGAAGCTGCACGGGAGAGAAAGGTCAGATATGAGAGAAGAGAGATGGGAGAATAAGGAGAGGAGGCGGAGGTCGGCAGGCGACTTGGGAGACGGCGGCGGCTCATCAATGTCTCTGATGGCAGCGGGGTCGTGTGGTGTCGAGGTGGCAGAAGAAGCTCGGGTGGGGATGAGATCCTCCTCTAGAATCCTCTCTCCTCATTAGGGAAAGGATGTGTGGCCTCAACCACGTGACCAAGAGCTACTTCGTGGAGCCCGTGGCCGCCCACTTACCAAAAGGAGCTTGTGACACGAGGCAAACATGCGGTACGCCGGGGACAGGATGAACACGTACTAAGTGTTGGAAATATGCCCTAGAGGCAATAATAAAAGCATTATTATTATATTTCCTTGTTCATGATAATTTTCTTTATTCATGCTATAATTGTGTTATCCGGAAATCGTAATACATGTGTGAATAATAGACACCAACATGTCCCTGGTAAGGCTCTAGTTGACTAGCTCGTTGATCAACAGATAGTCATGGTTTCCTGACTATGGACATTGGATGTCATTGATACCAAGATCACATCATTAGGAGAATGATGTGATGGACAAGACCCAATCCTAAACATAGCACAAGATCGTATAGTTCGTTTGCTAGAGTTTTCCAATGTCAAGTATCTTTTCCTTAGACCATGAGATATGTCAAGTATCTTTTCCTTAGACCATGAGATCGTGTAACTCCCGGATACCGTAGGAGTACTTTGGGTGTACCAAACGTCACAACGTAACTGGGTGACTATAAAGGTATACTACGGGTATCTCCGAAAGTGTCTGTTGGGTTGACACGGATCAAGACTGGGATTTGTCACTCCATATGACGGAGAGGTATCACTGGGCCCACTCGGTAATGCATCATCATAATGAGCTCAAAGTGACCAAGTGTCTGGTCACGGGATCATGCATTACGGTACGAGTAAAGTGACTTGCCGGTAACGAGATTGAACGAGGTATTGGGATACCGACGATCGGATCTCGGGCAAGTAACATACCGATTGACGAAGGGAATTGTATGCGGGATTGATTGAATCCTCGACATCGTGGTTCATCCGATGAGATCATCGAGGAGCATGTGGGAGCCAACATGGGTATCCAGATCCCGCTGTTGGTTATTGGCCGGAGAGTCGTCTCGGTCATGTCTACATGTCTCCCGAACCCGTAGGGTCTACACACTTAAGGTTCGGTGATGCTAGGGTTGTAGGGATATGTATATGCAGTAACCCGAATGTTGTTCGGAGTCCCGGATGAGATCCGGACGTCACGAGGAGTTCCGGAATGGTCCGGAGGTAAAGAATTATATATAGGAAGTGCTATTTCGGGCATCGGGACAAGTTTCGGGGTCACCGGTATTGTACCGGGACCACCGGAAGGGTCCCGGGGGTCCACCGGGTGGGGCCACCTGCCCGGGGGCCACATGGGCTGTAGGGGTGTGCGCCTTGGCCTATATGGGCCAAGGGCACCAGCCCCAAGAGGCCCATGCGCCAGGAGATCAAGAAAGGAAGAGTCCTAAAAGGGGAAGGCACCTCCTAGGTGCCTTGGGGAGGAGGGATTCCTCCCTTGGCCGCCGCCCCCCTAGGAGATTGCATCTCCTAGGGCCGGCGCCCCCCTAGGCTCCCTATATATAGTGGGGGAAGGAGGGCCTCTCAACCACGCCTTTGGTGCCTCCTCTCCCTCTCCAACACCTCCTCCTCCTCCATAGAGCTTGGCGAAGCCTGCCGGAGTACTGCAGCTCCATCACCACCACGCCGTCGTGCTGCTGCTGGAGCCATCTTCCTCAACCTCTCCTTCCCCTTGCTGGATCAAGAAGGAGGAGACGTCACGCTGACCGTACGTGTGTTGAACGCGGAGGTGCCGTCCGTTCGGCGCTAGGATCTCCGGTGATTTGGATCACGTCGAGTACGACTTCCTCATCCCCGTTCTTTGAACGCTTCCGCGTGATCTACAAAGGTATGTAGATGCAATCCGATCACTCGTTGCTAGATGAACTCATAGATGGATCTTGGTGAAACCGTAGGAATTTTTTTTGTTTTCTGCAACGTTCCCCAACAGTGGCATCATGAGCTAGGTCTATGCGTAGTTCTCTTGCACGAGTAGAACACAATTTGTTGTGGGCGTTGAGTTTGTCAACTTTCTTGCCGCTACTAGTCTTATCTTGCTTGCAACTTGTGGGATGAAGCGGCCCGGACCAACCTTACACGTACGCTTACGTGAGACCGGTTCCACCGACTGACATGCACTAGTTGCATAAGGTGGCTGGCGGGTGTCTGTCTCTTCCACTTTAGTTGGAGCGGATTCGATGAAAAGGGTCCTTATGAAGGGTAAATAGAAGTTGACAAATCACGTTGTGGCTTTCACGTAGGTAAGAAAACGTTCTTGCTAGAACCCTTTTAGCCACGTAAAACTTGCAACAACAATTAGAGGACGTCTAACTTGTTTTTGCAGCAAGTGCTTTGTGATATTGATATGGCCAAAGTTGTGATGAATGATGAATGATATATATGTGATGTATGAGATGTTCATGCTATTGTAATAGGAATCACGACTTGCATGTCGATGAGTATGACAACCGGCAGGAGCCATAGGAGTTGTCTTTATTTTTTGTATGACCTGCGTGTCATTGAGAAACGCCATGTAAATTACTTTACTTTATTGCTAAATTGTTAGCCATAGTAGTAGAAGTAATAGTTGGCGAGCAACTTCATGGATCATGATGATGGAGATCATGGTGTCATGCCGGTGACAAGATGATCATGGAGCCCCAAGATGGAGATCAAAGGAGCTATGTGATATTGGCCATATCATGTCACTTATTATTTGATTGCATGTGATGTTTATCATGTTTTGTACATCTTGTTTGCTTAGAACGACGGTAGTAAATAAGATGATCCCTCATAATAATTTCAAGAAAGTGTTCCCCCTAACTGTGCACCGTTGCGACAGTTTCGTTGTTTCGAAGCACCACGTGATGATCGGGTGTGATAGATTCCAACGTTCACATACAACGGGTGTAAGACAGATTTACACATGCAAACACTTAGGTTGACTTGACGAGCCTAGCATGTACAGACATGGCCTCGGAACACAGAAGACCGAAAGGTCGAGCATGAGTCGTATAGAAGATACGATCAACATGAAGATGTTCACCGATGTTGACTAGTCCGTCTCACGTGATGATCGGACACGGCCTAGTTAACTCGGATCATGTTATACTTAGATTACAGGAGGGATGTCTATCTAAGTGGGAGTTCATTGAATAATTTGATTAGATGAACTTAATTATCATGAACTTAGTCTAATTTTTTACAATATGTCTTGTAGATCAAATGGCCAACGTAGTCCTCAACTTCAATGCGTTCCTAGAGAAAACCAAGCTGAAATACGATGGCAGCAACTACATGGACTGGGTCCGGAACCTGAGGATCATCCTCATAGCTGCCAAGAAGATTATGTCCTACAAGCACCGCTAGGGTGACGCACCTGTTCTCCCTGCAGAACAAGACGTTATGAATGCTTGGCAGGCACGTACCGATGACTACTCCCTCGTTCAGTGCGGCATGCTTTACAGCTTAGAGCCGGGGCTCCAAAAGCGTTTTGAGAGACACGGAGCATATGAGATGTTCGAAGAGCTGAAAATGGTTTTCCAAGCTCATGCCCGGGTCGAGAGATATGAAGTCTCCGACAAGTTCTTCAGCTGTAAGATGGAGGAAAACAGTTCTGTCAGTGAGCACATACTCACTATGTCTGGGTTGCATAACCGCTTGACTCAGCTGGGAGTTAATCTCCCGGATGACGCGGTCATTGACAGAATCCTTCAGTCGCTTCCACCGAGCTACAAGAGCTTTGTGATGAACTTCAATATGCAGGGGATGGAAAAGACCATTCCTGAAGTATTTGCAATGCTGAAATCAGCAGAGGTAGAAGTCAAAAAGGAACATCAAGTGTTGATGGTGAATAAAACCACTAAGTTCAAGAAGGGCAAGGGTAAGAAACCTTCAAGAAGGACGGCAAGGGAGTTGCCGCGCCGCAAGCAAGCTGCCGGGAAGAAGCCAAAGAATGGACCCAAGCCCGAGACTGAGTGCTTTTATTGCAAGGAAGTGGTCACTGGAAGCGGAACTGCCCCAAATACTTAGCGGACAAGAAGGCCGGCAAAACAAGGTATATGTGATATACATGTAATTGATGTGTACCTTACCAGTACTCGTAGTAGCTCCTGGGTATTTGATACCGGTGCAGTTGCTCACATTTGTAACTCAAGCAGGAGCTGCGGAATAAGCGGAGACTGGCGAAGGACGAGGTGACGATGCGCGTCGGGAATGGTTCCAAGGTCGATGTGATCGCCGTCGCACGCTACCTCTACATTTACCTTCGGGATTAGTTTTAAACCTCAATAATTGTTATTTAGTGCCAGCTTTGAGCATGAACATTGTATCAGGATCTCGTTTAATACGAGATGGCTACTCATTTAAACTGAGAATAATGGTTGTTTCTATTTATATGAGAGATATGTTTTATGGTCATGCTCCGATGTGAATTGTTTATTCTTAATGAATCTCGAGCATAATGCCACATATTCATAGTGTGAATACCAAAAGATAAGATGATAATGATAGTCCACATACTTGTGGCAATGCCGCCTTGGTCACATAGGTGTCAAACGCATGAAGAAGCTCCATGCAGATGTACTTTTAGAGTCTCTTGATTATGAATCATTTGACATGTGCGAACCATGCCTCATGGGTAAAATGTCCAAGGCTCCGTTCTCAGGAACAATGGAGCGAGCAACCAACTTATTGGAAATCATACATACTGATGTGTGCGGTCCAATGATTGTTGAGGCTCGCGGTGGCTATCATTATGTTCTCACCCTCACTGATGACTTGAGTAGATATGGGTATGTCTACTTAATGAAACACAAGTCTGAAACCTTTGAAAAGTTCAAGGAATTTCAGAGTGAGGTTGAGAACAACGTGACAGGAAAATCAAGTTGATCGTGGAGGAGAATACTTGAGTCACGAGTTTGGCACACACTTAAGAAAATGTGGAATAGTTTCACAACTCACGCCGCCTGGAACACCTCAGCGTAATGGTGTGTCCGAACGTCGTAATCGCACTCTATTAGATATGGTGCGATCTATGATGTCTCTTACCGATTTTACCGCTATCTTTTTGGGTCTATGCTTTAGAGACTGCCGCATTCACTTTAAATAGGGCTCCGTCGAAATCCGTTGAGACGACACCGTATGAATTATGGTTTGGGAAGAAACCTAAGTTGTCGTTTCTAAAAGTTTGGGGATGCGATGCTTATGTCAAGAAACTTCAACCTGAAAAGCTCGAACCCAAGTCGAAAAAATGCGTCTTCATAGGATACCCTAAAGAAACTATTGGGTATACCTTCTACCTTAGATCCGAAGGCAAGGTCTTTGTTGCCAAGAATGGATCCTTTCTAGAGAAGGAGTTTCTCTCGAAAGAAGTAAGTGGGAGGAAAGTAGAACTTGATGAAGTATTACCTCTTGAACCGGAAAGTGGCGCAGCTCAAGAAAATGTTCCTGAGGTGCCTGCACCGACTAGAGAGGAAGTTAATGATGATGATCAAGATACTTCTGATGAAGCTCCTACTGAAATTCGAAGGTCCACAAGGACACGTTCCGCACCAGAGTGGTACGGCAACCCTGTCTTGGAAATCATGTTGTTAGACAACGGTGAACCTTCGAACTATGAAGAAGCGATGGCGGGCCCGGATTCCGACAAATGGCTGGAAGCCATGAAATCCGAGATAGGATCCATGTATGAAAACGAAGTATGGACTTTGACTGACTTGCCCGTTGAGCGGCGAGCCATAGAAAATAAATGGATCTTTAAGAAGAAGACATACGCGGATGGTAATGTGACCATCTATAAAGCTCGGCTTGTCGCTAAGGGTTATCGACAAGTTTAAGGGGTTGACTACGATGAGACTTTCTCACCCATAGCGAAGCTGAAGTCCGTCCGAATCATGTTAGCAATTGCCGCATTCTATGATTATGAGATATGGCAAATGGACGTCAAAACGGCATTCCTTAATGGTTTCCTTAAGGAAGAATTGTATATGATGCAGCCGGAAGGTTTTGTCGATCCTAAGAATGCTGACAAGGTGTGCAAGCTCCAACGCTTGATTTATGGGCTGGTGCAAGCATCTCGGAGTTGGAACATTCACTTTGATGAGATGATCAAAGCGTTTGGTTTTATGCAGACTTATGGAGAAGCCTGCGTTTACAAGAAAGTAAGTGGGAGCTCTGTAGCATTTCTCATATTATATGTAGATGACATACTTTTGATGGGAAATGATATAGAACTTTTGGACAACATTAAGGCCTACTTGAATAAGAGTTTCAATGAAGGACCTTGGAGAAGCTGCTTATATATTAGGCATCAAGATCTATAGAGATAGATCAAGACGCCTCATAGGTCTTTCACAAAGCACATACCTTGATAAGATATTGAAGAAGTTTAATATGGATCAGTCTAAGAAGGGGTAAGCTCAGCTCAATGTCCGACCACGGCAGAAGATATAGAAGAGATGAGTGTCATCCCCTATGCCTCAGCCATAGGGTCTATTATGTATGCCATGCTGTGTACCACACCTGATGTAAACCTTGCTGTAAGTTTGGTAGGTAGGTACCAAAGTAATCCCGGCAAGGAACAATGGACAGTGGTCAAGAATATCCTGAAGTACCTGAAAAGGACTAAGGAAATGTTTCTCGTTTATGGAGGTGACGAAGAGCTCGTCGTAAAGGGTTACGTCGACGCTAGCTTCGACACAGATCTGGATGACTCAAAGTCACAAACCGGATACGTGTATATTTTGAATGGTGGGGCAGTAAGCTGGTGCAGTTGCAAGCAGAGCGTCGTGGCGGGATCTACATGTGAAGCGGAGTACATGGCAGCCTCGGAGGCAGCGCATGAAGCAATTTGGGTGAAGGAGTTCATCACCAACCTATGAGTCATACCCAATGCGTCGGGGCCAATCAAGCTCTTCTGTGACAACACTGGAGCTATTGCACTTGCCAAGGAGCCCAAGTTTCACAAGAAGACAAGGCACATCAAGCGTCGCTTCAACTCCATTCGTAAAAATGTTCAAGATGGAGACATAGATATTTGTAAAGTACATACGGACCCGAATGTAGCAGATCCGTTGACTAAACCTCTCCCTAGAGCAAAACATGATCAACACCAGAATTCCATGGGTGTTCGATTCGTCACAATGTAACTAGATTATTGACTCTAGTGCAAGTGGGAGACTGTTGGAAATATGCCCTAGAGGCAATAATAAAAGCATTATTATTATATTTCCTTGTTCATGATAATTGTCTTTATTCATGCTATAATTGTGTTATCCGGAAATCGTAATACATGTGTGAATAATAGACACCAACATGTCCCTAGTAAGCCTCTAGTTGACTAGCTCGTTGATCAACAGATAGTCATGGTTTCCTGACTATGGACATTGGATGTCATTGATACCGAGATCACATCATTAGGAGAATGATGTGATGGACAAGACCCAATCCTAAACATAGCACAAGATCGTATAGTTCGTTTGCTAGAGTTTTCCAATGTCAAGTATCTTTTCCTTAGACCATGAGATCGTGTAACTCCCGGATACCGTAGGAGTGCTTTGGGTGTACCAAACGTCACAACGTAACTGGGTGACTATAAAGGTATACTACGGGTATCTCCGAAAGTGACTGTTGGGTTGACACGGATCAAGACTGGGATTTGTCACTCCATATGACGGAGAGGTATCACTGGGCCCACTCGGTAATGCATCATCATAATGAGCTCAAAGTGACCAAGTGTCTGGTCACGGGATCATGCATTACGGTACGAGTAAAGTGACTTGCCGGTAACGAGATTGAACGAGGTATTGGGATACCGACGATCGGATCTCGGGCAAGTAACATACCGATTGACGAAGGGAATTGTATGCGGGATTGATTGAATCCTCGACATCGTGGTTCATCCGATGAGATCATCGAGGAGCATGTGGGAGCCAACATGGGTATCCAGATCCCGCTGTTGGTTATTGGCCGGAGAGTCGTCTCGGTCATGTCTACATGTCTCCCGAACCCGTAGGGTCTACACACTTAAGGTTCGGTGATGCTAGGGTTGTAGGGATATGTATATGCAGTAACCTGAATGTTGTTCGGAGTCTCGGATGAGATCCCGGACGTCACGAGGAGTTCCGGAATGGTCCGGAGGTAAAGAATTATTATATAGGAAGTGCTATTTCGGCCGTCGGGACAAGTTTCGGGGTCACCGGTATTGTACCGGGACCACCGGAAGGGTCCCGGGGGTCCACCGGGTGGGCCACCTGCCCCGGGGGGCCACATGGGCTGTAGGGGTGTGCGCCTTGGCCTATATGGGCCAAGGGCACCAGCCCCAAGAGGCCCATGCGCCAAGAGATCAAGAAAGGAAGAGTCCTAAAAGGGGAAGGCACCTCCTAGGTGCCTTGGGGAGGAGGGATTCCTCCCTTGGCCGCCGCCCCCCCTAGGAGATTGCATCTCCTAGGGCCGGTGCCCCCCCTAGGCTCCCTATATATAGTGGGGGAAGGAGGGCCTCTCACCCCACGCCTTTGGTGCCTCCCTCTCCCTCTCCAACACATCCTCCTCCTCCATAGTGCTTGGCGAAGCCCTGCCGGAGTACTGCAGCTCCATCACCACCACGCCGTCGTGCTGCTGCTGGAGCCATCTTCCTCAACCTCTCCTTCCCCTTGCTGGATCAAGAAGGAGGAGACGTCACGCTGACCGTACGTGTGTTGAACGCGGAGGTGCCGTCCGTTCGGCGCTAGGATCTCCGGTGATTTGGATCACGTCGAGTACGACTTCCTCATCCCCGTTCTTTGAACGCTTCCGCGCGTGATCTACAAAGGTATGTAGATGCAATCCAATCACTCGTTGCTAGATGAACTCCTAGATGGATCTTGGTGAAACCGTAGGAAATTTTTTGTTTTCTGCAACGTTCCCCAACACTGGCATCATAAGCGAATACAGCAAATTCGACCCCTCAAACAACGAAAGCACGTCCATAGCACTAACTGGATACCTCAATTTAATTAAGAAATCTAATAAATCCATACTATTACATGACACGTAAAACCTAATCGAAGTAGAGCCCATACTAAAAGCATCTTCAGCCGGATACAGCAAATTCGACCCCTCAAACGCCTATGAGGACGCGTCCGTGGACACTGATCGGTCATGCCTCAAATAATTTCTTCCACAACGGGATACCTCAATTCAATTAAGAAATTAATAAATCCATACTATTACGACACCTAAAACCTAATCTAAGCAGAGCCCGTACGTCCGCCGTGTCCATATCCGACGGTCGACTGCACCCCTCAAAGTGTTGCTCTGGTCACCGGCGAGATAGAATAGGACATGGGACATGCACCGGCTCGCAAGACTCAAGGTGCGGCCGTCTCCCATGTTCTACTCTTCCTCATTAGAGTCCAGAACCTTCACGATGTCAGTGGACGTGAGATCGATGATTGATCCGTCTTGGAAGGAGCCAGCGACGTCCACCATGACGCGGTAGCGGCGCCTGGACTGGTACACCATACCGGGCACCGGATAATGCAACACTGCCTCACGAACGTCCACTGTCACGAGGGCTTCCGTCGTCACCGGGACACACCTCGCGGCAGATCCATGCGCCATTTGGGTGGAAGCAATGGATCTCGAAAGAAAAAGTCTGAGCACTACCGTCGAGTGGCCTCCTCCAGGGAGCGGCGACGTCATCTCCTCCTCGGGGCCCTGTGCAACGAGCACGGAATCAATGGATCTGGAAGTGTAGGGCTCGGATCCTCTACCTGCCATGCCGGAGAAGGCAAAAAATCACCGGACGGGAGTTTGGGTGACGAAGTGGAGTGGAGTGGCAAGGGTTTGGTCCGAGGAGCGAATAAGGACAAATTTATGTGTGTCGGGTAGGTCAACGTGGGCCGTGAAGGGTGAGGTCTTTAGCCATACTTATTAGGTAAGGGCATGTGGAGTTTGGTTTTCTCCCGTTGCAACGCACGGACATATTTACTAGTATATATATATATATATATATATATATATATATATATATATATATATATATATATATATATATATATATATATATATATATATATAGGGTCGCTATTCGTCACCCTGGGTGAGGAATAGTTATTCTTCACCCCCCTCTATTTTACCATCAATGCACCGTAATTTTACGTTCCGTAAGTTTTGTCTTATTTCCGACGCAAAAAGAGACCGTAAGAAAATATATAATCGCCGTAAAAAATATTTTATGTTATGTAAAATTACAAACGTAAAAACATAGTCTAAAATACACATAAACTATAAATTTTCTTGTCTTATGACCTATATTTTTATTTTTTATGTCAATATTTATGTAGTGAATCAATAGGAATGTAACTATTTGAATTCAAAACATAATTTAATTATGAAATGATTATAAGATTACCTCGGGTAAAGAATAATTTATTCTGCATCCTAGGTGATGAATAGTACATGATCATTTAAAGTACATGGGAATGTAATAATTTATGTTTATAGGATATATATATATATATATATATATATATATATATATATATATATATATATATATATATATGAGTACATGATCTATTTAAAGTACAAGGCGAGCCAAAATATTTCTTAATCTAATTTATGTTTCTAATACAATCACATTACTCAACAATAATCATCACGACTATCCCGTGATCAAACGCATATCACCTCTCCCTTTTACTAAGAACGCCCTCCTAATCCGATGATAAAAAAAAAAAAGAACGATCTTTACGTTTGAGCACAAAAAAAAAAACGATCTTCTGAGCACGCAGGCCGTGCCACTGTGGGTGGCTCCACCCTAATAAAGCTCACCCCGCGTGGAACCCACATTCAGTGGCCTTGCGTTACCAGTACCACCACCCCACCGCTTTCCTTCATGTGGTCCACCCCCCCCCCCCCCCCCCCCTCACATGCCCCTCCCCGCTACTGCTAGTTCATCATTTCACACTCCCACCCCTGCCCTCACTCTCTAAAGGCTCGACTACTCACTCTGCCCACACCCGTCACCGCAGCCTCGCACAATTATCGCCCCAGGTACAGGTAAGAGGGCGAGAGAGAAGGCGATGTCAATGGCGGAGGAGCAGTACTACGGGGGCCCGCGCGGGGCGCCGCACGGGCTGCTGCTGGCGGTGGTGGTGGGGCTGGTGGTGGCGGGCCCGCTCTTCCTGGGCGACGGCGGCGAGGCGGTCACCGACGCCATCGCCGAGCTGCTCAGCCCCGTGGGCCTGCTCCTCCTCCCCGTGGGCCTCCTCCTCCTCATCCGCCTTCTCTCCTCCGACCGCGGTGCCGCGGCGTTCGCCGACGTGTTCGCCTTCGGCGGCTCGCCCGACGCCGTGCACCGCGTCGGGGGCTCCCCCATCGGCGTGGCGCTCATGCTGCTTCTCATCCTCGCCCTCCTCTACTACCGCTCCGCGCTCTTCGGCGGCGGCGGAGACGACGACGAGTAGGCGCCTGCCAGTAGGTGGGTAGAGTCTGATCTCGGGGTTGTTTTGGCAGTTTCCGTTTGATGGCTGGGCCTGGGTGTAAAAGTGCGGTGTAAATTAACTGGTAGCTACTCGCCGTGTTGGTTTGCTCTGCGTTAAGGGCTTAAGGCTGAAGGCTCTGTGCTGCATGGGTCCATGTGCTTGTCTATATCTACTAGAAGGGGACGCGCGCCTTGCCGCGCCTTTTTTTTTACCGGCCTCTTTTCTACCTTTGATGGTGGTCTCTTCCTCCATGTACCGTATTGTATTTTGACTTCTGGTAGTTGCCGGTTCAGTAGGTTGTTACGGTAGGGGTTATCACCCACCAGAGCGCATGAACACCCACCACAACAAAGGATAGTCACATCTCCTTTGTAGCTGTAGGGATTGCCTAAGCAGAAGCTAGATGATATTTGGATAATATAGGATTAGAAGTTAATGCCTTTCATAGCCACATATATTTAGCACGATAAATTAGAAAACAACATTAGCACATTGGAGAAAAGCTATAGTTTTGTGTATGAACATGTTCACTTTGGAATTTGGATAAAACTCATTACTAAAAATGACACATGGTGCTTGTTGGCATAATTAAGCTCAAAAAGATTTTCATATGAGAGGATTACATCAAAGTAAAATGTTTCCTGAACATATCACTTGTTTTTGTAATAAGAATGAGTCGAGACAATTTCCCGGATGCTCAAAATCAGTGTCGGAAGCTTTAAACATAAGCACAAAGCTAGTGCGTGTGCGCGCGACCCCTCCTTACCCCTGATGTCT
This sequence comes from Triticum urartu, assembly GCF_003073215.2. Taxonomy (NCBI): domain Eukaryota; kingdom Viridiplantae; phylum Streptophyta; class Magnoliopsida; order Poales; family Poaceae; genus Triticum; species Triticum urartu. Next base: position 240,358,724 of record NC_053025.1, read on the forward strand.
TCCTGTTCAATGTAATAAAACACAAACTCTTTTGTGTTTTCTCGAGAAAAAAATACTGCTAAAATGTATTTTTGTTTCTACAATTATCCTCCCCAACTGCATTTCTCTTGGCCCATATGTGTGTGGGAGAGCAGGTAGCTCTGAAACTGGCCCTGCTTCTTTGCATCAAAACGTAATGAGAAACATAAAATATTATGAGTATGGTATATTAAACACTCAGACATAACAAAAAAGAATTCATAAAACTGGATAAAACCTTTCTTCTCTCTATTTATGTAACGCCCCAAGATCGATGCTCCAGATGCCTTTCATGTTTTACGTGTCAGTTGTGTTATTTATTTATTTATCGTATTCATCTTTACATTATGTGCATTGCATCATATCATCTTGCAACCCTTTTAAAAAAAAACTTAACATAACAAAAAAGAATTCATAAAACTGGATAAAATCTTTCTTCTCTCTATTTATGTAACGCCCCAAGATCGATGCTCCAGATGCCTTTCATGTTTTACGTGTCAGTTGTGTTAATTATTTATTTGTCGCATTCATCTTTACATCATGTGCATTGCATCATATCATCTTGCAACCCTTTTAAGAAAAAACTTAACTTAAATAAATCGTATGGATCTTTGATCCATTTAAATTGAGGGAATTCACATAGCGATTTATTTTTATAATATATCCTCTCGATATTTAGAGAGCTACAATAAATATTTCATTATTTTGGAATTAACCATAACACACTTGTATTTTATTTTCATGCATCTTCTGTTTCAAGTTTCACCTTCAAACCTTGGCAACAATTCTTTATCTCTTTCATCGAGGCTCCTCTAAAAATCCAAACATTTATGGCCCTTTCTTTTACCAAGTCTTAGTTCAAACTCATTTGAATTAAATTCAAATGAGTTTGAATTTATATCTTTCGATCATGCCATTTCTAATTTTCTTGGGTCAAACTCATTTTTGTGAGACCAGGAAAATTGTCCCCGAGTTCAAATTCCTTTCCCTAAACCTCCCTCTTCCTTTTCCTTCTCTCTATTGTTTTCTGTTAAAGAAAATATGAGGGAGAGAGAGAGCACAACCAGCAGCCCAGCCGACCAGGCCTATGGCCGTTTCCCTCTCCGCCGACCCATCTGTAGCCCAGCCCCGCACCCCTCCGAACCCTAGCTAACTGTGACGCCCCGAGACCGATGCGTCAGGTGTCTTTCAGTTATTCACTGTTGTTGTCATGTTTGTTTATTTGTTGCATTTGATCATGTCATCATTGTTTGCTTTGCATCGTGCCTCTTGCCATTTTGCATTTCATCTTTATCACCATGTGCATTGCATTCTTCATGATGTTGTCTTGCTCTATTCTTGTCATTTGTATCAACCCCTTCCCATCTCTCTAAAATCTACCCATGTGTCATCACTGCCTTCTTCTTTCTTATTCCTTTCATTTTTGCAAGTGCCATTTTCTGTCGTCCATAAATGTTCATTCTTTTCCTATTAACCATACACCTTTCCTTTAACCTCTCTGTCAAATTTCAGATCCTTTGGAGTTGTTTTGGTTAGGTTCGAAAATGCCTCAAGTTTGAATGATATTTAAACTTGTTTTATTTTTCTACCTCTAAAGATGTCCAAACCAATTTTATCAAATAGGGCATGAATTCAAGGTCATGAGGATATTTTTATATTTCTCATACACCTCTCCTTTTCCCCTGTGCTTTTCTCTTTATTTTCTGCTTGAAGAAAATTAGAGAGAGGAAACAGGAGCTTCAGACCAGCCGCAGCCCACTTGGGCCTCCCTCCAAGCCGGCCCACCTAGGCCACCCTTTCCCGCAGCCCAGCAACCAGGCCTCTCACCACTCCCTTCTCCACTGGGCCTCCTGCGCCGGCCCACCTTAACCGCCACTAACCCTAGCGAGCTTCTCTCCTCTCTCCCTCGTCTCCACCTCGCGCCGCCAGGAGAGGCCCGATCCCATCTCCATTCGCTCGATCCCCTCCTCACCTCTCGATCCCGCGCGCCTCCCTCTCTCCCTCTACAGCGCACCTCCCATGGCGCCGTCACCCCGCGCCAAGTCTTCGCGTCGCCGGAGCCCTGTGCAGCTGCGCTGCTGCCTGCCCGCGAGCCTCCTCCGAGCGTCTCCTTCCTCACGCCCGTCCAGCAGGCCACCAGCGAGGCCCCGCATCCGCGCCTCCCCCGAGTTGCGTCCGTCGCCCGGCATGGCCCGTGAGACCATCAGCATCGCCGGCACCCTGCAGCTCCCGCCGTCCTTCTCCCTTTGCAGCGCTCGAGCCCCGCTCCGCGCTGGCCCTTGCCCTGCCGTCCGTCGGCCCGGCGAGCCGGACCTCTCCGTTGCCCTCGCCGACAACCTGCACGGCGCCTCCCAGAACGCGCCTTCCGGCCTCCCTGCTCCCTGCTCGGGTCGCTGCTTCACGCCTAGGCCGACCCTACTCCACCGGCATCCTCCCGCCTTGCTTCGCCTCCTGGCAGGCAACAACAGCGTCCACCTCGCCCCTCGTTGGCCTTCGCACCCCTGCTCGACGCCAAGACCGCGGCTCCTTGTCTCCGTGAACGCCAAGTTCTTTTCCATAGACCTCTCCAAGACCAGGATACGCCAATAACAGTTCGTGGATTTCGTCAAGTTTGAGCACCGTTGAACGAGGGCTTTTTCCTTGCTCATTTTGGGACGCGACAAGTTCCTCTTCGAAAGTACGTCCACATGATGACCTGACAAGTACCGTGGCACCGAAGACCTTTCATGCGTCAAGTCCATCTCCGAAGATTTCACCAAGTACCACGACGACCGTTATTCGTCAAGTACCCCTTCGTCAAGTACCATGACGACCGTAAAACAATGAACGCTTGTGATGTGTTGTATGAGATGCCTGTGTTTGCCCCATGCCCGATCTGATCCTTGCACGTTCCTTGTTTCCTTGCCACCGTCATGTGGGACACCCGGCTACCGGGATCGCCCCACCATCTCTTGACACACTCTCACCCACTTCCTTTTGCATCGGTATCCGTTTTCGTTATCGTTGCCGTGGCACCTCTTTTCTTTCCACCACGGTGACAAATGCTTCATAATGCTCTTGTCAACTTTTAATAAAAATTGCATAAAACTTGAAAATCTCATCCGCATCATGATAACAACATCAAGAATGTTAAAATTGTTGTTTGCTTTAAATTGCTATGCATGTGGGGATTTACCAGAATTGTTGTTTGATGTTTCCGGCCTCATTTAAAATGCCTAACTGTGTATTTTACTCATGCTTCACCTCTTGCCATGTTAGCCAACATTTAACATTGTTGAGTACCTAACCGGGAGTGAACTAAATAAGTCATGTGGTGTTTCGTCAATATGCAACCCGTTGCATATTGAGGTCCACTTAATTTGTAGTTTTGGTTGTTGCACTTTGCCATGCCGTGCATATTTAAACCGGACATGCATCATACTTGATTGTGCATCATGCCATGTTATGTGATGGTTGTTTACTATGTTGTTTGCTTCTTGCTAGTTGTTCGCTCTATTGCTATGCCGCGATACCTACCACTTGCTATATCATGCCTCCCATTTTGCCATGTCAGCCTCTAACCCACCTTTCCTAGCAAACCGTTGTTTGGCTAGGTTACAGCTTTTGCTCAGCCCCTCTTACAGCGTTGTTAGTTGCAGGTGAAGATAAAGATTGTTCCATGTTGAAACATGGATATGTTGGGATATCACAATATCTCTTATTTAATTAATGCATCTATATACTTGGTAAAGGGTGGAAGGCTCGGCCTTATGCCTGGTGTTTTGTTCCACTCTTGCCGCCCTAGTTTCCGTCATACCGGTGTTATGTTCCTTGATTTTGCGTTCCTTACATGGTTGGGTGTTATGGGAAGCCCTTGACAGTTCGCTTTGAATAAAACTCCTTCAGCAAGGCCCAACCTTGGTTTTACATTTGCCTAACAACCTATTACCCTTCCCTTGGGTCGGCCAACCCAAGGGTCATCTTTATTTTAACCCCCCTGGGCCAGTGCTTGTCTAAGTGTTGGTCCGAACCGGGCAGCCTGCGGGGCCACCTCGGGGCAACTCAAGGGTTGGTTTTACTCGTAGCTTGACCTATCCGGTGTGCCCTGAGAACGAGATATGTGCAGCTCCTATCGGCATTTGTCGGCACATTTGGGAAGCTTTGCTGGTCTTGTTTTACCATTGTCGAAATGTCTTGTAACCGGGATTCCGAGTCTGATCGGGTCTTCCTGGGAGAAGGAATATCCTTCGTTGACCGTGAGAGCTTGTGATGGGCTAAGTTGGGACACCCCTGCAGGGTTTTGAACTTTCGAAAGCCGTGCCCGCGGTTATGGGCAGATGGGAATTTGTTAATATCCGGTTGTAGAGAACTTGACACTTACCTTAATTAAAATGCATCAACCGCGTGTGTAGCCGTGATGGTCTCTTTTCGGCGGAGTCCGGGAAGTGAACACGGTTCTTGTGTTATGTTGGAACGTAAGTAGTTCCAGGATCACTTCTTGATCACTTCTAGTTCACGACCGTGCTTTGCTTCTCTTCTCACTCTCATTTGCGTAAGTTAGCCACCATATATGCTAGTGCTTGCTGCAGCTCCACCTCACTACCTTTTCCTACCCATAAGCTTAAATAGTCTTGATCGCGAGGGTGTGAGATTGCTGAGTCCTCGTGGCTCACAGATACTCAGATGCAGGTGCCGATGATGCCAGTGCAGGTGACGCAAGCGAGCTCGAGGAGCTCGATGAAGATCGTGTTCGTTGTGTTGTTTTTGTTTCTAGTTGATCAGTAGTGGAGCCCAGTCGGGGTGATCGGCGGATCTAGCATTAGGGGTAGTCTTCTTTTATTTAGGTTCCATAGTCGGACCTTGATTGTATTCTGGATGATGTAATGCTATATTTATGTATCGTGTGAAGTGGCGATTGTAAGCCAAATCTTTACCCCTTTCTTATTCAGTACATGGGATGTGTAAAGATTACCCCTCTTGCGACATGCCTACTATGCGGTTATGCCTTTAAGTCGTGCTGCGACACGTGGGAGATATAGCCGCATCGTGGGTGTGACAAGTTGGTAATCAGAGCCTTCCCTGACTTAGGAGCCCCCTGCTTGATCGAATCGTTGGCGTTGTTGAGTCTAGAAAAATGTTTTGAGTCTTATAGGATTATATATATATATATATCGGAGAGTAGGATTATTTTTACTCCTTAGTCCCTTCGTCGTTCTGGTGAGGCCTCCCGACGTAGAGTTTTGACTCTTCTCTTCTCAAATTTCACTAATTTTTTTAGGATCACACGGGTATCTTGGAATCATTCCGATGGTTTTGTGACAAGAACATTGTTCTTGGTGCCTCCTGACATTTAGGGGTTGTGGCAGTGTCCCGGGGAGTTGAGCTCCGAGGTGTTGTCATCACAAATTTATCGTTGCAGTTCTGGAATACCTGAGTTCGCCGACATCGAAAATCTCTTTTATGCAGTTCTTGGTGAGATAACCTCGACGCCACCCAGTACTGGGGCGGGAGTTCGGGAGTATTGCCATAAGTCGTATAACGGATGCTTTTCGAATGTTGAGGTAAATGATTTCCGAAGGTTTCTTGGTTATGTGTTGAAGGATGGATATAGCTGGATGTAGGATTTGCTAGTTTTGGGTGAGATATTATGCTTCCCCTGTATCCCCAACACCTGATTGCATAACCAGAAAGTTTCGGGAGTTTATAAGTGGGAATTCAAGTATTACGTAGGATATCTTTTCAACAGACACATGATACGATATGGGGTCTATCATATGTTTGTTTCTGGCTTATTTTGCAAGCCAATCCTTTGTTTTGTTTTGGTTTGTGGTATTCGAGTTGCTTCGAAGTCAAATGTTGATTCCATACCTTTCCTAAGCAGTGTTCTATGTGAATACCAATCCTTCTTGCTTATCGAGATTGTCATGCCAATTCTTTTCCAAGCGATGTGCTTCCCTTCTAGTGGATCCTATCATTTTCAACATCCGCAAGATCAACTCTAAGTTTTCTCAACGGTATCCTTTCCATCTGCCCAAGTTGTCTTTGTTTTCCCCCCCCCCCCCCCTTTTTTTTCAAGGACTCGGATTTTTTAATCCGTTTTCCATTTTATTGATGTGAGGTCTCTTCATCTTTTTATTTCAAGTTTCGATCCAGTGAATTTTCGTGAAGATACTAACAAAGCTTCAAGTTCAACATTCTTCGTTCTATTTCTTCTCCGGTGGATGCAATTCAAGTTTTGGTGTTGATCATATTCCTTTCATTGTTTTAAATGTTTTCTCATGCCGGTGCACCTCTTAATCAAAAATTTCTCGCTATTCAATTGTTCCGGAGTGCTCAAGATATCTCGAAGATTCGTGTGTCCACTCTGCTTTCGTTCAAGCTCTTTCGAGGATGTTATCTCATTCAAGCCATTTAATTCAACTGGCACAATCCATCTTTAAAATCGTTCAACGGTGTATCTTTTGAGTGGCCCCTAACCCACAGGTCTTTTCCCAGGATCTTACCTGACTCTTCTATTTCACGGAGCTATCCTCAAATTCTTTCAAAGTTGACATAAGAATGAATTATCATTAGTCATATGTTTTTCTCCAAGATCTTTCAAATTCTTTTCGTTGTTGATCCAACCTTTATATTCTTCGTTATTCCAGAGTGTCTCAACAATTCATGGTGGTGTTTCTCGTCGTCATTCTCGAATATTGAAGACCGAAGAAGAGTTCCTCTTAAATCCTTACCCGTTCTTCCAAAGACTTATGGTTCTAGCTTCATGCCATCGTCTCATAATTGTTTTTGTTTGTGAGAATTCTTTTCACCCATCCGGAGCAATTCAGGAGTCTTTTCAGTTTGATTCTCCGGAGCCCATCATCTCAGAATTATTCATTCGTTGTTCTCCAAATTTACCGGTGCATCATTCAAGTATTCGCTAATTAGCTCGGGATCTCTTCGTTCGCTTGCATCTAAATCCCCTCAAGTATCTTCATTCATTTTCAAATTCTTCCTGGTGATTTGTGCTTTTGCCACTTTATTTTTCAATTCTTACGATGGTTTGTTCAAGATTCTTCTTCCTTCGTTTTCAGATTAATTCAGTCATTGTTTCCAAATCCTACCGGTGGCTCGTTGAAGACCTTCCCAAGCTTGCGCCATATCTATCTTAATCCTTTCTACGAGAATAAGTAGTATGCCAAATCCGTTGATTGTCATCAATTTAATTGATGATGGATAAGCATAATGTAATTCTTATTTTAGTTTCAGCCAATGTTTAATTCCTTATTTCGAAGGCTCATCAAATTCTTGATTTCAATTGTTTCATATTTTTCCATTCCCAGAGTTCCAAGCTCTTTCAATTATATCATTTCAAAGCTTCATTTAATCATTGCAAGGCCTCAATCTTATTCTTTTCATCCTTCAGTTCTTTTGATCATTCTTTTATTACCGGAGTTCTTCATGGAGGTTCTACATGGTGGTTCATCAAGGATTTAATTCCTTCTCGAAGTGTTCATCGAGATTCTTTTCAGAGGAGCTTAAGTATTCTTCATCTTGCATTCTGAAGTGCAATTCGTTCTACCTTATCTTTTGAGTTGGTGTTACGTCATTTTTGACAATTGCTTGGTGTTTCATGATTCACAAGTTGTCCGGGATGACATATTGTAAACCCATCATTTTCAATTCGTCCATGAGATCCTTTGCAACCCATCAATCTCTTCATTGGAATTATCTTGGGTTATATTTCACCTAAAGCTTTCCCTAAGGATTGTTGCGATTTATGGTGCTCAGAAATAACCCAAGTTCTTCATTTATCCTCCCGGTGAAATAAGCTTCTCGTCTCCTTGTTGATATCAATCCAATCTTTGGTTTCCGTAGCGGCAGAATTTTTGCCTCAATTTTGAGATGTCTTCCATTAGCCCACATCAAGCTTATGCTTTCGTTGTTGATAATCCAACAACTCCGTTCAACCTTTTCTTCGTAAGCATGCTCTTTCAATTTTATTGGCGAGAGCTGTCATTCTTCTTCTCTGTTCTTTTCCTTCCAACCATCTAGTTTTCCATTCTTTTGTTCCGGAGGCATGGTGATGTTGCTCTCTTCGTCCTATCATCTCGTTTTGCTAAGATCATGCTCTTTCCTTTGTCTACCCATTCAACCGGAGTGTCGTGTCCAACATTCAAGTTCTCATATTATCAAGTTTTTGCCTCCATTCTCAGTCGGAGTGCTGCCCAAATTATATCATTCTTATCCCTTCTCTATCTTGTTTTAACCGGAGTGTTGTCGTAATTGGTCTTTATCGTCCCTTGTACATCTCGTTTCAACTGGAGTGCTTGCATGTACTTCTTGTCCATTGCAACCTTTCTCTTATGTTTTTCAACCTACAAGGTTCTAGTAATGTTCCTTGTTCCTCTTTTCTAACGGAGTGCTTTCAACTTTGTTCATCTTCGTTGTATTCTTTCTTTCAATTTGTTCAACCTCTCAAGGTTCATTGGCTTCACTCGTTTGTCAAAGAAGCAACTTAGTTTTACCTCTTCTCTTCCTCTTCCGTTTCTCTCCGGTGCCATCCTAGATCTTGGGATGAGATCCTCTTGTAGTGGTGGAGTGTTGTGACGCCCCGAGACCGATGCGCCAGGTGTCTTCCAGTTATGCGCTGTTGTTTCCATGTCATTTGTTTGTTTGTTGCATTTCATCATGTCATCATTGTTTGCTTTGCATCGTGCCTCTTGCCATTTTGCATTTCATCTTTATCACCATATCTTTACACATCCCATGTACTGAATAAGAAAGGGATAAAGAGTCGGCTTACAATCGCCACTTCACACAATACATAAATATATCATACATCATCCAAGGTACAATCAAAGGTCCGACTACGGAACCAAAATAAAGAAAGACAACCCCAAATGCTAGATCCCCGATCGTCCCAACTGGGCTCCTCTATTGATCATCCGGAAAAGAAACATAGTAACGACCCGAATCCTCGTCGAACTCCCACTTGATTTCGGTAGCGTCCCCTGCACTGGCATCATCGGCACTGCATTTGTTTGGAAGGATCTGTGAGTCACGGGGACTCAGCAATCTCACACCCTCGCGTTCAAGACTATTTAAGCTTAAAGGTAGGAAAGGGGTAGTGAGGTGGAGCTGCAGCAAAGCAGTAAGCATATATGGTGGCTAACTTACGCAAATGAGAGCGAGAAGAGAAGCAAAGCACGGTCGAGAAGCTAATAGTGATCAATAAGTGATCCTGAAGCTACTTACGTTCAAGCATAACACGCGACCGTGTTCTCTTTCCGGACTCCGCCGAAAAGAGACCATCATGGCTACACACGCGGTTGATTCATTTTAATTAAGTTAAGTGTCAAGTTCTCTACAATCGGACATTAACAAATTCCCATCCGCCCATAACTGCGAGCACGGCTTTCGAAAGTTCAAAAGCCTGCAGGGGTGTCCCAACTTAGCCCATCACAAGCTCTCACAGTCAACGAAGGATATTCCTTCTCCCGGGAAGACCCGATCAGTCTCGGAATCCCAGTTACAAGACATTTCGACAATGGTAAAACAAGACCAGCAAAGCCACCCGATGTGCCAACAAATCCCAATAGGAGTCGCACGTATCTGGTTCTTAGGGCAACACCGGATGAGACAGGCTACGAGTAAAACCAACCCTCGAGTTACCCCGAGGTGGCCCCGTAGGCGGCTTGGTTCGGACCAACACTCATAGGAGCACTGGCCCAGGGGGGTTTAAAATAAAGATGACCCTTGAGTCTGCAGAACCCAAGGGAAGTGTTGGGAATATAGCTACCAGGTATGACCCGCCCAGGAGGGGCCGGGTCAACCCCAATGGCGGGTTACAAAAGAAGCCCAGTAATATTCAAGATGACAGTTTATTAAGACTTGTGGAAGGCCTAAAGCCCATAGGCGGCTTGAGGCCCAATATTGTAAACCGCCGTAAAGAAAGACTTGTAAAGAAAGGCATACAAAAGAAGTCACCGAGCCAGACATGTTTTATGAGCCGGCCGAGACTCTGTAGGCCGCCAGGCGTCAACCCATGTATATAAGGGGACGACCCGGCGGCGGCTTAGGACAAGAAAACAACAACTCAATGCCAGGCAAAGCGGATTCGCTCCCTGGTCATCGAAACCCCAGCAATTCCAACACAACTAGACGTAGGCTTTTACCTTCATCGTAAGGGCCCGAACTAGTATAAAAACCTCTCGCGTCCTTTGTCCTGATTAACCCCTTTAAGCTTCCTAGTTGCGATGGCCCTACGACTAAGTCCTTTTGCTAGGACATCTGCCGTGACAATTCCACGACAGTTGGCGCCCACCGTGGGGCCAAAGCACGGTGGATTTGAGTTCTTGAAGGGCAACTTCGAAGGGCTCAAGGGATACGCTGTGGGCCGGATGACCAAGAGTAGTCGCGGCAAGCTCTACATCGACGACGAAGGCTGGGGCCCCGAGGCTGGCTCAATTGAGTATAGGTACCGGGTCCCCTTTGGTGGAATCCATGTCTTCATTGGCCGGATCGGCGAGTCAGGCCCTGAGCCGTACGTCTGCACCAACCTCATCGAGACAGCTCAGCGCACGAGATCTGCTCGGGCCCAGCCTGCCGTGAAGCATGCTTTCATGGGTTGCATCCATGAGGGTGAGTTCTCTGAAGGATCAGTGGATGGCGGTGAGACGACCATATGTTCCGACATTGAATCGTCCTCAGGCGAGACAGATTCTTTGTATCAGCTACAAGATGGCATGCTTGGGGGCTGTTCCGATGGCAGTAGTATTCCGGACCTCTCTGAGCTGCCGAATCAAGCCAGAGTTTTCATGGCTGGCACTCAACCGGGCAGAACTCTACGGTTGCGGCAGCAGTATCCACCGGGTCGGCAGCAGCCGGGTCAGGAGACCCCGCGCGCCCCCCGGCTCAGATACTAATGAACCTCATGGATAAGTTGACGGCTCTGTTGACTGTTGTGGTGCAGCCGGCGGATAAGGCTCAGCATGCCGCGGAGGTGGCACGGGTACGCGAAGAGATGGCACAGGACAAGGGAAATTTAGCAGCAGAAGAGGTCAGGATGGCCACGGAGCGGGCGACTTTGGATGCTCGTGCTCAGCAGCTTCAAGCGGAGACTTTCCAGCTCTCGGTGGATCTGAACGCGTCAAACGAGGTCATGAGGAGAAGGCACCAGAAAACTCAGTCACGTCTGCCTCTGACGTACGATCCTAGGAACCTTTTCCACACACCCGGGGCTGGTCCAAGTAACCCACCGGAGGCGAACCGGATCATGACACCCGGGGCCGGGGCGCCGGTTCAGCCGCAGGCCATGGAACCACCTCGTATGAATACCACTCCGCCTCATTATACACCAATACCACCGGGTCACTTTTCCAATCCTTTGGAGAATCTCATTGCTGCGTCGGCTCGTTTGGCGGCTCTCCCGATGGAAGGCGACTCTCCGATAGCAATCGAAACATGAAGGGTGAGAGAACTTCTTCAAACTGCTCTGGCTCAGGTGGATGCGTACTATTATAGTCGAGACAGAATCCATTCAACCCCTCGCCCAAGCCGGAGCCCGAGCTATAGCAGGCATATGGACTCAGCCGCTATGTCGAGCAACGCTCAACGCCGTAACTAACCGCGCAGGCATGAGACGGCGTAGGGTGGAGCCCTTAACTTGGCGGATCAGGAGAGGATCCGTCAAGAGGCTGAGTGGGTGGTTCAACTGGCAGCTGAGTAGGTGGCTCATCAGGCTTTTCCGGCTTATCCGGCAACCTCTGTTGAGGCAGGAGTAGCCACACGAACAGGAGGTGTCCCTTGCCTGGTGCCGGCTATACGTAATGAGTGCTTGCAAAAAGATTTTAAGGGGCCTCGCAAAGTGCCTAAAATACACGGCCGACTTGCAGCCTGGGGCATGGATTGAAAGTTATGAGATGGCGATGGAGCTGTTGGAGGTTAGCGATGCAGCAATGGCTAAGTATTTCACTATGATGTTGGATGGAACGGCTCGCACTTGATTGAAAGGGTTGCCACCCAATTCCATCGGCTCATGGGCGGAGTTGAAGGCCCGGTTCATTCAGAACTTCAAGGACACATGTAAACAACCTATGTCAATCGTGGACCTGACTAATTGTAAGCAAGAGGAAGGTGAGTCCACGACCCATTGGGTGCGCCGGGTCAAGGAGATAATACATTCATCTGATAAGATGGATGCCGGCTCGGCAGTCTTAATGTTGGAGAAAAATTGCCGTTTTGAACCTCTCAAGCAAAAGCTGGGGCGGCTCAAGCATGACTGCAATGACATGGGCTAGTTGATGGCGGCCCTGGTCATATATGTTGATTCTGACAGTACCATGGATCCCATGTCTGATGAAGAAAAAACAGGGAAGGGAAAGAAGAACGGCAATGGCAAGGGTCACCAGCATAACCCGGCGAATCGAGGTAATAAACGTAAGGCTGATGAGTTTGTGCTAACACCAATACACAGGGCAACAACCAACGGTGCAAGGGTAGGCCACCTCCTCGGTCAGGCGGATCAGGTCCCACCCTCGAAAAACTATTGAATGAACCTTGTCTGAGACACGGCACCTGGGAGAAGCCAACTACCCATCTGTGGAAGGAATGTACGATCATGAAGGCATTTAAAAATTCCAACATGTTTGACGGTAGTCACGGGCCTGGCGGCAGTTCAGGCGGAGGCGGCTTTCATGGCCCGGGCGCCGGTTCAGGCGAGGGCGGTTTTCACAGTCAGGGCCATCCGAGTAACCAAGGTGGCTATAATCAGCAACCCGGCCAAAGTAATCAGCAGCAAGAGCAACAGTTCGGGTATCAGAGCAATCCAAAACAGTTGAATAGTGGGCAGTACCATGTATTTACCACTAGTTTATGCAAAAGGGACCAGAAGCTTCATAAAAGGGCTATCAATGCTGTTGAGCCGGTGATTCCACGTTATTTGAGGTGGTCAGAACAACCTATTGTGTGGAGTAGGGAAGATCACCCTCCCCGGGTTGATAATCCAGGTCACTTGGCCTTGGTGGTGGCACCTCAGGTGGGTGGATATAAGTTCACTAAGGTGCTCATGGATGGAGGCAGTAGCATCAACATCCTCTATTATGAGACGTTTTGTCGGATGGGGTTGACTAATAAGAATCTTAAACAATCCAACACTGTTTTTCATGGTGTTGTGCCTGGTAAGTCCGCATACCCAGTCGGTAAGATTGAACTGGAGGTAGCCTTTGGGGATGAATATGATTCCAGGGCTGAGAAATTAACTTTTGAGGTGGTTAAGATAAAAAGCCCATATCATGCTCTGTTTGGACGCCCGGCTTATGCCAAGTTCATGGCTCGGCCATGTTATGTGTATCTACAGCTCAAGATGCCGGGTTATAAAGGCACCATCACAGTACATGGAAGCCGGAAAATAGCCCTGGAATGTGAAGAGGGTGATGCCGCTTATGCTGAGTCTGTTTGTGCGACAGAGGAGTTAAAGTTTTATAAAGATAATGTTGACCCAACAGACACGACGTCGTTGAAGAAGCCAACTACGGAGCATGAACCGGTGTTGAAATTCAAGTCAGCTGATGACACGAAGATGGTTGATTTTGTGCCTGGCGACTCATCCAAACAGTTCGTCATCAGTGCCAACTTGGATCCAAAATAGGAAAGCGTGCTCATCGAGTTCATCCGTGAGAACCAGGACATCTTTGCATGGAAACCTTCTGACATGCCGGGTGTCCCGAGAGAACTCGCTGAGCACACTCTTAATATTGATCTAAAATTCAAGCCGGTCAGGCAGTTTCTTCAACGATTTAACAAGGAAAGGCGAGAGGCCGTTAGAGAAGAGGTGGCCCGGCTCTTGGCGGCCGGGTTCATTGTTGAAGTTTTTCACGCAGAGTGGTTGGCTAACCCGGTGCTTGTACTCAAGAAAAACGGCACCTGGCGTATGTGTGTGGATTACACCGATTTGAACAAAGCTTGTCCGGCTGACCCTTTTGCTCTCCCTCGTATTGATCAGATCATTGATGCTACGGCGGGTTGTGAGCGTTTGAGTTTTCTGGATGCCTATTCAGGTTATCATCAGATCAAGATGGCAGTAAAGGACCAGGAGAAGACAGCTTTCATCACTCTGTTCGGAGCCTTCTGCTATGTGTCTATGCCTTTTGGGCTTAAGAGTGCCCAGGCAACTTATCAAAGGTGTGTGCAGAATTTCCTTCACAATCAGATTGGGCATAATGTTCATACTTATGTGGATGATATAGTGGTGAAGTCCAGAGAGAAGGAAACCTTGGTAACAGATATAAAGGAAACCTTTGATAACCTCCGGGTCTACAAGATGATGCTTAACCCGGCCAAGTGTGTTTTTGGAGTCCCAGCTGGCAAACTCTTGGGTTTTTTTGGTGTCTAACAGAGGCATTGAGGCTAACCCATAGAAAATTAAGGCAATCACGTCTCTGGCCAAACCGGCGTGCATCAATGACGTTCAACGGCTGGGAGGTCGCGTCGCTGCCTTAATCCAGTTCATAAGCCGGTTAGGGGAGAAGGCAATGCCTTTGTATCAAATGATGAAAAAGGTGGATGACTTTGTCTGGAGTGATGCTGCTAATTCTGCTTTTGAGGATCTGAAGAAACAGCTCGCTGAGCCACCGGTTCTTGCTGCTCCGGTCAAGAAAGAGTAGTTGTTATTATATGTAGCTGCTAACTCACGTGCTGTCAGTGTGGCCATTGTTTTGGAGTGCAAGGAGGCTGGCAAAGAACATCCGGTCCAACGGCCGGTTTACTACGTCAGTGAGGTGCTGATTGAATCTATACAAAGATATCCACATTGGCAGAAGCTCGTTCATGGGGTGTTCGTGGCAAGCCGGAAGCTCAAACATTACTTTCAGGGTCACCCAATCACTGTGGTTAGCTCTGCTCCTCTAGGAGACATCATTCAAAATAGAGAAGCCACAGGACGCGTCACCAAGTGGGCTATTGAGCTTGGGTCTCATGGTTTGAAAAATATGCCATGTACTGCGGTCAAATATCAAGCGCTAGTTGATTTCATTAACGACTGGACAAAGTTGCAGATGCCAGAGGAGAAACTAGACAACACATATTGGACGATTCATTTTGATGGGTCCAGACAGTTGGAAGGCTCGGGGGCTGGAGTTGTTTTAACTTCTCCTCGAGGGGACAAGTTTTGTTATGTGTTGCGATTGATGTTTCCTTGTACTAACAACACAGCAGAATATGAAGCCTTGCTTCATGGTCTTCGAATGGCTAAAGAGATGAGTCTGAGCCGGGTCCGGTGCCTTCGCGATTCAGATTTGGTGGCTCAACAGGTGTCAAGCAAGTGGGATTCCAAGGATCCTCTCATGGCGGCTTATCGCTGCGAGGTCGACGCTGTTGTAGAGCATTTTAAAGGTTATCAAGTGGAACACATTGACCGCAGGAAAAACGAAGCGGCCGATGCTTTAAGCCGATTGGGATCTTAGCGTAATACGGTACCCCCTAACACCTTTTTGGATGTTTTACATAACCCGTCTGTTAAGTTGCCTACAGAGGAAGATTTGGCCATTCCTGACCCAGAGGCACAGTTAGTAGCGGCTACTCATGTTATTCCAGATTGGACAGTACCATTCTTGGCTTACATGACCCGAGGCGAGTTGCCAGAGGACGAGACCCTGGCCCGACAGATAACCCGGTGGTCCAAGTCAATGACGATTTCTGATGGAGAGTTGTATCACCGCAGCGTCACTGGAGCGTTTCAGCGTTGTGTTTCTCCTGAAGAAGGTCAAGAAATACTTCGTGAGATCCATGAAGGAGATTGTGGTCATCACGTCGGGTCAAATTCTCTTGTGGCCAAAGCTTTTCGTCATGGTTTTTACTGGTTAACGACTCACGCTGATGCAGAGGATCTGGTCAGTAGGTGTGATGGATGTCAAAAATTTGCACAACGAGCGCATGTGCCGGCTAAAGAGTTGCGGATGATTCCAATCACTTGGCCGTTTGCAGTTTGCGGGCTTGACATGGTTGGACCTTTCAAAAGGTCTAAGGATAAAAAGACATATCTTTTAGTGGCAGTTGACAAATTCACAAAATGGGTTGAGACAGAGCCAGTGAGTAAGTGTGATGCAGCCACGGCGGTTCAGTTCATGAAAAAGGTGATTTTTCGCTTTGGTTTTCCACACAGCATTATCACTGACAATGACACTAATTTGTCCCAAGGTGCTATGGAGGAGTTTTGTCAACGTGAGCATATCCGGCTTGATGTTTCTTCCGTAGCTCACCCTCAATATAATGGTCAGGCTGAGAGAGCAAATCAGGAAATCTTAAAAGGTCTCAAGCCCCAGCTTATGGTTCCCTTACAACCGACGCCGGGTTGTTGGGTAGAGGAATTAACCTCGGTGCTGTGGAGTATCAACACCACTCCTAACAGGTCTACATGTTATACACCTTTATTCATGGTTTATGGAGCGGAAGCGGTGCTGCCCAGTGACATCCGTCATGATTCGCCCCGAGTGGCGGCTTATGTTGAAGCTAATAATGAACAAGCCCGACATGATGCACTTGACTTGTTAGATGAGGAGAGAGACTTGGCGGCGGCTCGATCAGCAATTTATCAACAGGACCTGCGCCGTTATCACAACCGTCGGGTTAAGTCCAGGACCTTTCAAGAAAGTGACCTGGTGCTCCGGCTCATTCAGGATCTGTCGGATGCACACAAACTATCCCCGCCTTGGGAAGGACCTTTTGTGGTCAGTAAGAATTTAAACAACGGGTCATATTACCTCATTGATGTTCGAGAGCACAAAGACTCACGTAAGTCGGTGGAGGAGACCCGCCGGCCATGGAACATTGCTCAACTTCGGCCATACTACACCTGAGCTACCGGCTCTCGTCATGTACATACTTTGACGCTGTATATATTATGATAAGTAATAAAGCAGGACCTCTGCCTTTTTTCCTCTTCAAAGGTCATATATCTTTACTATTTCCACTGTCTACATGGCTATTAAGGAGCTGATCATATCTGAATCTAGTTTAACCTTTTTGGTCCGGTTTATGATCGTATTCGAATCTAGCTGCAAATCTCATGATCACTTGGGGGCTTCCTATTCAAACATAGGTCGTATTCGAACCAAAGAGAACATAGCTGTTGTAACCCTCTTGATCGACTCAAAGCTAAACTCACTAGGGGGCTTCTTGATCGTATCCGAATCATGGCTTAACCCCTTTTGGGTCCGACTTGGATCGTATTCGAATCAGGATCGTTAAAAACCTCTCAAGGTCATTTTGGGGGCTTCCTGTTCAAACATGGGTCGTATTTGAACCAAAGTGAACATAGCTGTCGGTACCCTCTTGATCGGCGCAACGCCAAAGCCACTGGGGGCTATATGATCGTATTCGAATCTTAGCTTAACCCCTTTGGTCCGGTTTACTGATCGTATTCGAATCAGAAACCCCCAACTTTCAGTTAAAAAGTTATTTTTATTGTTTGAAATCTACTATTTTGTCTTACTGGTCTTTGTTGTCTCAAAATTTAAAGATTAGCATGATTTTTTCACCGGCTTGATTATTTGACAATAAGCCGCCAAGGCATGATAGTCGTCAGGCATATAGAAGCATTGACTTCTAAAAAAAGACTTGGGTCATCAACCTCATCACCCGAGTCATATAAACCGGTGGTCCAGATGCAAAGGATACATGTATGACTGTTATTTATGAACAATTTTCTTCTGTGTCTTTTCGTTAATCAAAGGTTGTTTCAACCTTGTTTATTTTCACGTCTGTTTTTGTTTTTCTACTATGATAAAACCATTGGTCATGTACCGGGTGTTCTGACCCGTTCCGTGCTAAACCGCCAAGCCAGTTTTTCCCTTTCTACAAGAACAGAGCTGAAATATTACAGATATAACCATAGATGTGACGCATATATTAACATCAGGAAGCAAAGAGTCACACACGACATCTTATAAACGATGGCATAGGCGAAATATGCAGTTGTTTCAAGCTAAATCTATTACAAGGCTTTAAAATAGCCCACGAGATGGTTATCATTCTCCCCTCGCCGGTTCACCTCCT
Organism: Triticum urartu; assembly: GCF_003073215.2. Classification (NCBI taxonomy): domain Eukaryota; kingdom Viridiplantae; phylum Streptophyta; class Magnoliopsida; order Poales; family Poaceae; genus Triticum; species Triticum urartu. The sequence continues at coordinate 240,376,754 of NC_053025.1, forward strand.
TCTACTGATTGGATGCTGGGATTGGACCAGTCAAAGCCGTCCAGGGCAATGAACTCTGCTTCATCATCAATCAGGCCGGCCGGATCAACTTCCGGAGCAAAAGTATGTTGACGAACCGGCGGGATAAGGTCTGTCACCTTATAAGAGGGAGTCGCCATCTTCTTATTCTCCAAATCAAAACCCGGCTGATATTTGTCAATGTTGGTCTCATCTCCAAGAATGGTAGCTTGAGGTCTTACTCCCCTCACGTAGGCAATGAAGTCATCTTGCTCAAATAGGGTCCCGTCTTCCTTCACAGTAGGGTACCCCTTAGCTACATCCGCCGGGTCTAGATATGGCACCCAGGCTTTCGAGCGGCTCAGGGTAGTCAGGGCTCCGCCTCTGGCACATGATCGTTTGACCTCTTGAAACCTGGCGGGTAAGATTGACAATTCTTCAAGACATCGCTTAGCCGATTGGGTCCTTGGTTGGCAGGAGAGATAGTAGCAAGTGCTCATTGAGCGTGAGTATACAATTGCTCCACCAAGGTATAAACCGCCTTCAATTTGGTCACACTATATTGACTTAGATTTTTGCTTCGTGGACCTGCGAGTGTTTTTAAACAAAGGCTCATCAGGCGGCTTATATTACGGACCAAAAGAATGTATAAGTGATTAATACAGATGACTTACCAAAGATGGCGGAAACCATTTGAGACACCCAGTTCTTTAAGCCAGTGAGCTCTGTGGTAACCTCCTCAAGAGCCGCTTCAGCTTTTTCAGCACGTTGTATCAGCAACATCTTTTCTTCAGCCCAGGATTTCTTCTTTGCTGTCAAACTGGTCTTCAATTTTTCTGTCTCAGAAAGACTCAATTGAAGTTTAGAATCAACAGACTTGATTTCTGCCTCTTGATCCACCAGCCGGGTCTTTGCATCAGTTAATTGAGAGCCAAATTCAGATAGGGCATTCTACAAAACATACACAGGTGTGTCAAGGCTTAAACTAAAAGTTATAAGGGTTCAAGTCTCAAGTACTATGCACCGCAATATCACTTGACACTTGGGGGCTAATGTCCGCCAAAGCAATTTTTTATGACTCTTATATATTTCAAGTCCCAAATGCCTTACAAAGTAACAACACTTGGCACTTGCGAGTGTTTCTCATGACTGGTAAAAGACAGTTATGAAGTTAAGTACCGGTTCAATTATAATAAATTGAGCCGTTCCTTGGGGACTACAGGTGAAGTTTACACTATTTTGTTGGACTTTTGAAAAACTTAGAGAGAAAGTATCAATCTATACCATGAAGTCTGCAGATCATTCAGGTTCATCATCTGAAGACTTGGGGGCTGGCAGAGTATAAGTAAACCAGAGAACATACCTCATATTTCAGCTGCAATTGCTTGACCATCTCAATTTCTGACACACGGTTGGAATGAACATGACTAAGATAGCCGAACAATATGTCACTAGTATTCAGATGAGTGTAGTGGGAGATATCAAAATGCACTTTATGCTTCTCCAAGGCTTCTTGTTTATCAGTGTGCCGAGCTAACACAGTGGGAGTCCCCGGTTCAACAAAATGGCTACCAGTGATCAGAACATCATGATCAGAAGATGATGGCAGGTTAGCTGAACTGGATGGTCTGGCGGTAGAGGGATTAACAATGGTATCATCAGCTGACGGCTCAGGAGGATCCAATTGAGTATCAACAGCCGGGTCTTCTGGTGCTTCAGTTCGAGGGGGAGAAGTTGGCATGGCTGGTTCAGGTGCAAGAACTGACAGGTCTTCCGCCGGCTTAATCACCTTGGCCTTCTTGGACTTGGCTTGACCACTAAGAAAGATTTTATGAGACAGTTAGTACAATGACGCAATTTTAAAGATGCAGAGGAAAGACGATTTTTCCTTACCCAGGGGCAGTCTTGAAAGCCGGAAATTGAGTCTACGATGAGTCGCCAGAAGAGCGAGAAACCTCCCGCAAAAGGTAAAATAACGTCAGTAATACAAGAGAATAGACTCATTAATGAAAGCAGAAGATGAAGATAAAAGAGACCTCATTCTGGCGTTTTCGAGGAGTTTGTTGTACAATGGAAGGCGGTTCATCGTCGTTTCGTGCCTGACGGCGGCTCTCATGTTGCTGCTTTTTCAAAAGAAAATAAGGGTCCAAATAAGCTAAAGGGTGTGAAAACCTTACTTCCCGGGTTACCAGTCGAAGTTTCTGTCTTGGCAATTGGGCTAAGTCAGAGGAAATAGTTACCTCTTCTTCTACGGCCTGATTGGCCCCCGTGTCGTCCTGGCAATAGTCAGTGTCAATAAGGTTATTAAAAAACTGGCCAAGGGAGTCAAGGGCTACTGTGACGCCTCTGGTTTGACCGTACACTAATCATACACGCAAACGTGTACGATCAAGATCAGGGACTCACGGGAAGATATCACAACACAACTCTACAAATAAAATAAGTCATACAAGCATCATATTACAAGCCAGGGGCCTCGAGGGCTCGAATACAAGAGCTCGATCACAGACGAGTCAGCGGAAGCAACAATATCTGAGTACAGACATAAGTTAAACAAGTTTGCCTTAAGAAGGCTAGCACAAACTGGGGTACAGATCGAAAGAGGCGCGGGCCTCCTGCCTAGGATCCTCCTAAACTACTCCTGGTCGTCGTCAGCGGGCAGCACGTAGTAGTAGGCACCTCCGGTGTAGTAGGAGTCGTCGTCGAAGGTGGCGTCTGGCTCCTGGGCTCCAACATCTGGTTGCGACAACCAGGTAGAAGGGATAGGGGGAAAAGGGGGAGAAAGCAACCGTGAGTACTCATCCAAAGTACTCGCAAGCAAGGAGCTACACTACATATGCATGGGTATCAAATGGAGTAAGGGTATCATATGTGGACTGAACTGCAGAATGCCAGAATAAGAGGGGGATAACTAATCCTTTCGAAGACTATGCTTCTGGCAGCCTCCGTCTTGCAACATGTAGAAGAGAGTAGACTGAAGTCCTCCAAGTAGCATCGCATATCATAATCCTAACCGATGATCCTCCCCTCGTCGCCCTGTGAGAGAGCGACCACCGGTTGTATCTGGCACTTGGAAGGGTGTGTTTTATTAAGTATCCCAGTTCTAGTTGTCATAAGGTCAAGGTACAACTCCAAGTCGTCCTGTTACCGAAGATCACGGCTATTCGAATAGATTAACTTCCCTGTAGGGGTGCACCACATAACCCAACACGCTCGATCCCATTTGGCCGGACACACTTTCCTGGGTCATGCCCGGCCTCGGAAGATCAACACGTCGCAGCCCCACCTAGACCAACAGAGAGGTCAGCACGCCGGTCTAAACCTAAGCGCCCAGGGGTCTGGGCCCATCGCCCTTAGCACACCTGCACGTTGCGTGGGCGGCCGGAATCAGACCTAGCCTAGTAGGCGTTCCAGTCCAATCCAGTGCGCGCCGCTCCGTTGCTGACGTCACGAAGGCTTCGGGCTGATACCACGACGTCGAGTGCCCATAACTGTCCCCGCATAGATGGTTAGTGCGTATAGGCCAGTAGCCAGACTCAGATCAAATACCAAGATCTCGTTAAACGTGTTAAGTATCCGCGAACACCGACCAGGGCCAGGCCCACCTCTCTCCTAGGTGGTCTCAACCTGCCCTGTCGCTTCGCCACAATGATCCACTCGCGGGTACTCCTACGAGCCGACCCGTCTTTTAGTCATCACATGTATCATGTATAAAGTATATAGTATATACCCGTGATCACCTCCCGAGTGATCACGCCCATAGTATAGCATGGCAGACGGACAAGATGTAGGGCCACAGATGGAAATACTAGCATCCTATACTAAGCAAGTAGGATTGCAGGTAAAGGTATCAACAGTAGTAGCAAGGACAGGCTATGCATCAGGATAGGAATAACAAAAACAGTAACATGCTACACTACTCTAATGCAAGCAGTATAGAGGAGAGTAGGACGATATCTGGTGATCAAAGGGGGGGGGCTTGCCTGGTTGCTCTGGCAAGAGAGAGGGGTCGTCAACTCTGTAGTCGTACTGGGTAGCAGCGGCGTCGGTCTCGGTGTCTAGCGAGAGAAGAGGGGGAAGAAACAATAAATATAATGCAAGCAAATGCATGACGATGCATGACATGACAAGTAACGGCGTTAGAGGTGCCCTAACGCGGTAGTAGGTGATACCGGTGAAGGGGGATGACATCCGGGAAAGTATCCCCGGTGTTTCGCGTTTTCGGGTAGAAGAGCCGGAGTGGGAAAGTTGCGAGTTCGATAGGTTAGGGATGTGTGGTGGACGAACGGCCTGCGTATCCGGATTCGTCTCGTCGTTCTGAGCAACTTTCATGTACAAAGTTTTTCCATCCGAGCTACGGTTTATTTTATATTAATTTTAAAAGATTTAATTCATTTTTAGGATTTATTTAATTATTTAAATTCAACATTATCCAGAACAGTGCACACTGACGTCAGCATGACATCAGCAGTCAATAGAGGCGTTGACTGATCAACTGACGTGTAGGTCCAGTGGGACCCACCTGTCATACACTGTTAGGTTGATTAGGATTTAGGTTAAACTAATTACTGTTTAATTAGACTAACAGGTTAATTAGATTAATTAAGTAGGATTAATTAACTTAATTAATTAATAAAATTAATTAAGTTTATTTATTTATTTATTTATTATTTCTTTTTTTATTGGAAACGTTCTGTGGGGTGGGGCCCGTTCGTCAGTGGCACTAGGCCAACCCCGCGGGGCGGGTTAACGGGCGGAACCCCAGGGTCGGGAGCGGGGCGGGCGCCCGTGGAGGCCGCAGCCTGCCTGGGGCGGGGCGAGGCCGGCGGGGCGCCGGCAGCTGCCAGCAGCGGTGAGGGACGGCAGTGCAGGACGGCGACGAGCAAAGGCGCGAGCGGTAGGCGGGGCAATGGCGTGGTCCGAGCAGTAGCAGGGGACGGGGACGGTGGGCGAGGCGCGGACGGGCGCGGTCATGGCCGGTGCAGGCGCGGCGATGCGATTCGCGGCGAGGGAGGCCGGAGCGGAGCGGGGGGAAGCAGGGGTGAGCACGGGCCAAGCGGGGCGCGAGCGGGGGAGGCCCGAGGCGCGGGCGACGAGCAGCGCGTGTGGCGGGCGCGGCCGCCGCGCGGCGGGTGCATGCGTGCGCAGAGGGGGAGCGGGGTGAGGGAGAGAGAGGAGGCCGGGGGCCTCACCGGGAGTGCAGGGGCTAGGGCAATGGGCGCGGTGAGGTTCGGGGAGGCCGACGGGGACGACACGGCGGAGTGGGAGGCAGTCCGGTGGGGAAGGGCGAAGCAGGCCGGCGAGGAAGAGGCGCTCCGGGCGGCGGTGGCCAACAGCGACGGCGAGGCGCGTCGGTGGCCTCCTCTCGATCCTGATCCAGATCGGGAGAGAGGAGGGGAGGGGATATTTTGCGGGAGAGGAGTGGGGGTGTCAGTGGAGTGGGGGTGAGGTGGTGAGTGGATAAGGGGGGGCTTTGGGTGGCCGGTTGGGCCGATGGGTTGGCCCAGTTGGGCCACGGCCCAGGGGGGTGGTTTCTCTGAATGGGCCGGCCTGCTGGGCCGAAGCCCAGTGGGGGGCTTTCTCTTTCTTTTTTTTGTTTTCTGTTTGTTTGTTTTTTTCTTCTTTTCTATTTTAAGTCATTTAAAAGCATTTAGGCATTTTATAAAAATGTGTTTACTTCACCATAATTACCGATGCAATAATAGACATAGCCCGAACATTTTATTTTAATATTTGAAAACTTTTGTCATTTGACTTAATTAGGATTTAAATTTGAAATGGTTTTGAATTAACCCGAAATTAATTACAGTGACAGAGGTGACGTGTCACCATTAACGTGAGATCACTGTAGCTTAATTACCCGGGCGTCACAATTCTCCTCCACTACAAGAAATCTCGTCCCGAGATTTAGGAGGTAGAAGGAAACAGTGCAGGGTATTCATCACGAAGACGATCCTCGTGTTCCCAGGTGGCTTCGTCTTCAGAGTGATTCGACCACTGGACCTTGAGGAACTTGATCGCCTTCTGACGGGTGCGGCGTTCAGCTTGGTCGAGAATGCGGACCGGATGCTCTTTATAGGAGAGGTCCTGTTGCAATTCGAGCACTTCATGGTCCACTGCTCGGATTGGGTCCTTGAAGCAGCGTCGAAGTTGCGACACGTGGAACACATCGTGAACCTGAGAAAGGTTCGGCGGAAGCTCCAGTTGATATGCCACTTTTCCACGCCTTTCAAGAATAGTGAAAGGACCAATATAGCAGGGAGCTAACTTTCCTTTGATCCCGAAGCGGCGAGCACCCTTCATTGGTGTAACTCAAAGATAAGCCTTTTCGCCAGGTTGATAGACCATGTCTTGGTGATGACGGTCATACTGAATTTTCTGACGTGACTGAGCAGTCTTGAGATTCTCGCGAATAATGCGAACTTGTTCTTCGGCCTGTTGGATAATATCTGGACCAAAGAGTGGAAGTTCCCCAGTTTCTGACCAGTTCAGAGGGGTTCGACACTTTCGTCCATATAGCACTTCGAAGGGGGACATCTTCAGACTAGCTTGATAGCTATTATTATAAGAGAACTCGGCATATGGAAGAGATTCCTCCCATTTCTTGCCGAATGAGATTACACAAGCTCGAAGCATGTCTTCGAGAACTTGGTTGACACGTTCAACCTGTCCTTGCGACTGAGGATGAAACGCAGTACTGAACGACAGATGAGTTCCCATAGCTTCTTGGAAACTCGCCCAAAACCTTGAAGTGAATAAGCTGCCACGGTCCGAACTGATAACCAGTGGAATACCGTGAAGTGAAACAATTCTGGACATGTAGAGAGTAGCAAGCTGACTAGCAGTGATTGTCTCTTTGACCGCCAGAAAATGGGCAACTTTGGAAAGCCGGTCAATGACGACAAGAATAGCATCATTACCTTTCTGCGATTTGGGAAATCCAGTGACGAAGTCCATTTCAACATGGTCCCATTTCCATTCAGGAATAGAGATAGGTTGCAGAGTTCCGGCAGGCCTTTGATGCTCTGCTTTGATTCGGCGACAAACGTCACACTCAGCAACATAACGAGCAATGTCCTGCTTCATATTAGACCACCAGAATCTTTGACGAATATCCTGGTACATCTTTGTACTACCAGGATGGATGGACAGAGGCATATCATGGGCTTCTTGCATAACCCTTTTAGTCTTATCCAGGTTTTTCTTCGAACATGGTACCACTAGGCGGCCTTTGAAATACAAGGCGCCATCGTCGGCGATAGTGAAGAATGAGGGCTTTCCTTCTGCTAGATGGCGTTTAATCTTATGGACTTCAGAGTCATAACCTTGTATAGTCTTTATACCAGCTACGAGATTTGGTACGATAGCCAGGGTATTTAGAGAACCCTTAGTAACAACAAGAAGATTCATCTTGCGGAACTCCGAGGGAGGGGGAGCGAGTGCTCCAGGAGGAACAATATGGAGGTTCAGCTTTCTAAATTCTTCGACAAGCGAGGGCTGAACTTTGTGAACCTGGAGGTGGTTGCAGTAAGACTTGCGGCTCAAGGCATCAGCCATTACATTAGCCTTGCCGGGGGTATATGATATACCCACGTCAAAGTCTGCAACAGTCTCCATCCATCTTTGCTGACGGAGGTTCAGATCTAGCTGAGTAAACAGATACTTCAGACTTTGGTGGTTGGTGAAGGTCTCGCAACGATTACCGAGAAGGTAGTGTCGCCACTGCTTCAGTGAATGAATGACAGCAGCAAGCTCGAGGTCGTGAACTAGGTAGTTTTCTTCGTGAGGGCGCAGTTGACGAGAGGCATAAGCAATCACTCTGCGCTCTTGCATTAGGACACAACCTAATCCTTGACGGGAAGCGTCGCAGTAAATGACGAAGTCCTTCTTAGTATCAGGTGGAGCAAGTACGGGGGTAGAAGTCAACTTGTCTTTGAGCGCCTGGAAACTTTCCTGACACTTGTCTGTCCAGTCAAACTTGACACCCTTATGCAACAAATTAGTCAGAGGCCTGGCAATCTTGGAGAAGTTCTCGACGAATCGACGGCAATAGCTGGCGAGGCCGAGAAAACTTCGGACTTGCTTCACATTCTTCGGAGGAGTCCAATCGAGAATAGCCTGAACTCGTTCAGGGTTGACGACAATACAATTCTTGGAGATGACATGCCCAAGATAGGTTACTTCGGGGAGCCAGAATTCACACTTGGAATACTTAGCATATAGTTGATGCTCTCGAAGTTTTTCTAGCACAAGACGAAGATGTTCAGCATGTTCCTCCTTGTTCTTGGAAAATACAAGGATATCGTCCAAATAAACCACGATGAACTTGTCGAGGTAATCCATGAATATATAATTCATCAGACGAGAGAAGGTGGCTGGAGCATTCGTTAAGCCGAATGACATGACGGTGTACTCGTATGATCCATACCGAGTCACGAAGGCAGTTTTTGGGATGTCCTCTTCACGAACACGGATCTGGTGGTAACCCAACCTCAAGTCGAGTTTGGAGAACACTGATGAGCCAGCCAGTTGATCATAAAGATCATTGATCCGAGGAAGAGGGTATTTATTCTGAATGGTAGCTTGGTTTATAGGACGGTAGTCTTGGACCAATCGGTTTGTCCCATCCTTCTTCCTAACAAAGAGAGAAGGTGCTCCCCAAGGAGAGCAACTTGGGCGAATGAAACCTTTGACAAGAGATTTGTCGATTTCCTCCTTAAGCTCAACGAGCTCATGCGGCGGCATCTTGTAGGGTCGTTTAGCTATAGGGGTGGTGCCGGGTTTCAAGTCGATGATGAATTCGACAGCTCTAGCAAGGGGAATCCCTGGAAGTTCTTCTGGGAAGACATCTTGGAATTCACGAACGACGGGAATGTTTTCAATGCCCTCGAGTGGTGCAGCGTTCAACGCATTCAAGGCATAAAGTCGTGCCTCGGCGTTCTGAACTAGATGAGCTTGGTAAGCTATTATTTCATCAGAAGGGTGTAGCAGATGGACGACCTTAGTGGCGCAAACTATAGAAGCAGTATGCGCTTTTAACCAATTCATTCCCAGAATGAGATCAATGCTACAGGACTTCAGTACGATGGGAGAGACAAGGAATTCTAGTCCTTCTATTTCTACAGAGACGTCGTTGCAAATCATGGAGGTTCGACATTGGCCCGCAGGGGTGTGTACTAATAGTGAAGCATTCATGTCCTCACATTTAATGTCGTGCAAGCATGCAAAACCTTCTGACATGAATGAATGCGATGCACCTGTATCAAATAAAACGGATGCTGGTACTGAATTTACGAGGAGGGTACCCATCACAGTAGCAGGCTGGTCTTGAGCTTCGCTCAGATCAACGTGGTTGGCATGAACACGACCATAAGACTTGGCATTGTTGCTGCGGGGCTGGTTGCTTCCACGGCCAGTTGCTGGAAGGGCTAGTTGATTCTGGTTCTGTTTGCATTCCCTAGCACGATGCCCTGGTTGTCCACACCTGAAGCACAATCCATTATTGGGAGTGGGAACAGGAGCTTGTGGTGGTGGAGCTGGGAGTCTTGGCTGCCTAGTCGGAGGAGCAGGCAGACGAGGTGTAGCATAGGTCTGCCTTGGGGTAGGTGCATCCGGCTGGTACAAGCTATTGGGAATCCATATCTTGCGCTTCTGCGAAGACGGGCCCAAAGATGAGCCCGTGTCACGGTTGCGCCTGTGAGAGCTCTGGTATTCCTGCAGACCAGTTTCGACACTGATGGCTTTGTTCACCAGGGTGGCGAAATCAGCAAAGTCATGCACTAGAAGTGCGAGCTTGATGTCAGCTTGAAGGCCATCACGGAACTTCTCCTGTCTGCGTGCATTAGTTGCGATGTCTTCTTCAGCATAGCGGGACAAGTCAAGAAACTCCCGCTGGTAAGCTTCCACAGTTTTGTTGCCTTGGGTGAGGTTGCGGAACTCACGCTTCTTCCGGTCCATGACCCCCTGAGGAATGAAGCGAGCACGGAAGGCAGCTTGGAAGTCTGGCCAGGTGATGATTGTTCCGGCTGGCAGAGTACGCCTGTGGCTGTCCCACCATTGAGCTGCGGGTCCCTTCAGGAAGAAGGAAGCAAAGGTGACATATTTGGCAGGGGCTACATCAGCAGACTCCATCTCATAGGTGATGTCACGGAGCCAGTCATCAGCATCCAGAGGCTGAGTTGAGCTGCGGTACACAGTTGGGTTCAGGCGCATGAAATCCTGCAGAGTTACTGGGGTTGGCTGCGGGTTCATATTGGGGCGAGGAAACTGAGCCATCATATTCTCCATGAACTGGCGATTCATCTCAAGCTGTTGGATCATACCAGCCATGTACTCAGGTGGTGGTGGGGCGTTGCCACCACGACCACGACCACCTGGCCTAACCATCCTGCTAATATTTAACAGGGGTAGTTCAGCATTGAGAAATTTGCAAAAAACAAGAGTCATTCATGATGAAACATGCACAACGAAAGTAGCACGATAGATACTACATAGTAGTCGGCATATCTTACAAAAGAGGTCATGTATAGAGTTCGTTACACAGTGTTCAATACATAGGCTAAGACATCATAGGCGGCACACAGACTCGCGGCAAATGCATCTAACACTTATAAGCAAGTCTACGTCAGTCCCATGCGGTACTGCGGAGGTGGGTGTAGCCCGACAGCTGGTAGTGACGCGAAGGGAAGACCTCCACGCGAGTAGCCTGGGGTCCGCGGATACTCTGGTGCGGAACCCGATGCGCAGGTGGCAGTAGGGGACCCAATGCAGGAGAGTAGCCTCCCACATCTGGCCAGCCGACGCCCTGGGGCATCACGGTCCGGGCAGGGTAGATCGCAGAACGCGACAGATCACCAGAGCGGACAGAGGGATGCAACAGCGTCAGAGCACGATACAGGTGCTGACGGGTGGTGTACAACTCGTGGCGAAGAGCTCGGTTAGCTCTATCCAGCCCATCAGCATGCAGAACTAGGTTCTGATGGTAGAATGGCTCTCGGGTGACAGTGGAGTAGGCAGCAGTGTAGTAACCCTCCGCACCAACATCGGATGCGATAGCAATGTGCCTGAAGGGGGAGGTATCCAACTCCTGATACTCTCCACGGAGACGTGTTAGAGCAGCATAAGCAGCATCGTGGACCGCCATATCGATAGTCACTCCAACACCATGAGCAGTGTGCAGCACGGTAGTGGAGTCATACTCCCGAGAGTAGAGGTGGACGATGGCACGGTACTGCTCCTGGTTGAAGTCCTGATACTCCTCATAGACGGTGTACTCAGGGTGCCAGCGATAACCTAGATAGGTCATCATCTCAACCAACACAGCAGGTGATCCTGAGGCACCAATGGCCGTCGTGTGGCGCACGACCTGCCTCGTGGGTTCCATCTGAAAACAAAGATGTTTTCACAGGAGTCAAATGACAATGTGGATAATGTTCAAGTACTACTCTAAAGAATAACTAGGGCTTATCCAACTTTGGGGTGAACGTGGTCACGGGATCCTAGTGTTAGAGTTAGTAAAATCGTTTAACCCGAGTAGGAGAGAGTTCAGAGTCCCAGGGTAAGGATCGAGGAGTAAAAGATCCTAATACCACCCAGATGGCGATGTGGGCCCGTAAGGCACACAGCCATGTTAGTAAAAGTTTTTGTAATGTCTAGACTCAACTTCGGCCAAGGAGGGTGGAAGGGGAATTCCTACAGGAAGTCGGCTCTGATACCAACTTGTGACGCCCCCGGTTTGACCGTACACTAATCATACACGCAAACGTGTACGATCAAGATCAGGGACTCACGGGAAGATATCACAACACAACTCTACAAATAAAATAAGTCATACAAGCATCATATTACAAGCCAGGGGCCTCGAGGGCTCGAATACAAGAGCTCGATCACAGACGAGTCAGCGGAAGCAACAATATCTGAGTACAAACATAAGTTAAACAAGTTTGCCTTAAGAAGGCTAGCACAAACTGGGGTACAGATCGAAAGAGGCGTAGGCCTCCTGCCTGGGATCCTCCTAAACTACTCCTGGTCGTCGTCAGCGGGCAGCACGTAGTAGTAGGCACCTCCGGTGTAGTAGGAGTGGTCGTCGAAGGTGGCGTCTGGCTCCTGGGCTCCAACATCTGGTTGCGACAACCAGGTAGAAGGGATAGGGGGAAAAGGGGGAGAAAGCAACCGTGAGTACTCATCCAAAGTACTCGCAAGCAAGGAGCTACACTACATATGCATGGGTATCAAATGGAGTAAGGGTATCATATGTGGACTGAACTGCAGAATGCCAGAATAAGAGGGGGATAACTAATCCTTTCGAAGACTACGCTTCTGGCAGCCTCCGTCTTGCAACATGTAGAAGAGAGTAGACTGAAGTCCTCCAAGTAGCATCGCATATCATAATCCTAACCGATGATCCTCCCCTCGTCGCCCTGTGAGAGAGCGACCACCGGTTGTATCTGGCACTTGGAAGGGTGTGTTTTATTAAGTATCCGGTTCTAGTTGTCATAAGGTCAAGGTACAACTCCAAGTCGTCCTGTTACCGAAGATCACGGCTATTCGAATAGATTAACTTCCCTGCAGGGGTGCACCACATAACCCAACACGCTCGATCCCATTTGGCCGGACACACTTTCCTGGGTCATGCCCGGCCTCGTAAGATCAACACGTCGCAGCCCCACCTAGACCAACAGAGAGGTCAGCACGCCGGTCTAAACCTAAGCGCCCAGGGGTCTGGGCCCATCGCCCTTAGCACACCTGCACGTTGCGTGGGCGGCCGGAAGCAGACCTAGCCTAGTAGGCGTTCTAGTCCAATCTAGCGCGCGTCGCTCCGTTGCTGACATCACGAAGGCTTCGGCTGATACCACGACGTCGAGTGCCCATAACTGTCCCCGCGTAGATGGTTAGTGCGTATAGGCCAGTAGCCAGACTCAGATCAAATACCAAGATCTCGTTAAACGTGTTAAGTATCTGCGAACGCCGACCAGGGCCAGGCCCACCTCTCTCCTAGGTGGTCTGAACCTGCCCTGTCGCTCCGCCTCAAAGATCCACTCGCGGGTGCTCCTATGAGCCGACCCGTCTTTAATCACCACATGTATCAAGTATAAAGTACATAGTATAAACCCGCGATCACCTCCCGAGTGATCACGGCCCGATAGTATAGCACAGCAGACGGACAAGAATGTAGGGCCACAGATGGAAATACTAGCATCCTATACTAAGCAAGTAGGATTGCAGGTAAAGGTATCAACAGTAGTAGCAAGGACAGGCTATGCATCAGGATAGGAATAACAAAAACAGCAACATGCTACACTACTCTAATGCAAGCAGTATAGAGGAGAGTAGACGATATCTGGTGATCAAAGGGGGGGGGGCTTGCCTGGTTGCTCTGGCAAGAGAGAGGGGTCGTCAACTCTGTAGTCGTACTGGGTAGCAGCGGCGTCGGTCTCGGTGTCTAGCGAGAGAAGAGGGGGAAGAAACAATAAATATAATGCAAGCAAATGCATGACGATGCATGACATGACAAGTAACGGCGTTAGAGGTGCCCTAACGCGGTAGTAGGTGATACCGGTGAAGGGGGATGACATCCGGGAAAGTATCCCCGGTGTTTCGCGTTTTCGGGTAGAAGAGCCGGAGTGGGAAAGTTGCGAGTTCGATAGGTTAGGGATGTGTGGTGGACGAACGGCCTGCGTATCCGGTTTCGTCTCGTCGTTCTGAGCAACTTTCATGTACAAAGTTTTTCCATCCGAGCTACGGTTTATTTTATATTAATTTTAAAAGATTTAATTCATTTTTAGGATTTATTTAATTATTTAAATTCAACATTATCCAGAACAGTGCACACTGACGTCAGCATGACATCAGCAGTCAATAGAGGCGTTGACTGGTCAACTGACGTGTAGGTCCAGTGGGACCCACCTGTCATACACTGTTAGGTTGATTAGGGTTTAGGTTAAACTAATTACTGTTTACTTAGACTAACAGGTTAATTAGATTAATTAAGTAGGATTAATTAACTTAATTAATTAATAAAAAAATTATTTTTTTAATTCTTTTCCTTTTCATTTTTTTAAACGTCCTCAGGGGGTGGACCCCGGCGTTCAGTGGCACGGAGGCCAAATGGGGCGGGTGCTGGGCGTGCGGGCGTGGGCGCCCGACGGGGCAAACCCGGGGCAGCGTAGCCCGCCCGGGCACGGGGACGAGGCCGCCAGCCGCGGCGGGGCGCCGGCAGACGCCAGAAGTGGCGAGCGGTGGCCCTAGGCAGTGGCGGGCAGCGCGCGCGGTGGTCAAGGGCGGGGCGTGCGGTCTGGGGGAGGACGAGTCCGACGCGGGCAGCAAGCAGGGGAGGTGCGCGCATGCGCGCGCGGCCGCGGTCATGGTCGGCGAGCAGCGGCGGGGAGGAGAAGCAAGGGGCGGGGAGCGCCGTGGGACGACACGCAGCGGGTGCCGGTCAGGGACGCAGAGCGCGGTGGCTGCGCGGTGGCGCGGGCGGAGCCGCGCCGGAGCAGCAACGAGCAGGGGGGAGGCGCACGAGGCTCGCGACAAGGAGGCCAGCGGAGCACGCGGGACGGCGCGTGCGGGGTAAGGCAGCAACGGCGCAGCGGGCGCTGTGCACGGGGAGGCAACGGCGGAGGGAGAGCAGCGGCAAGGGTCGGCGCACGGCCACGGGCGAGAGAGAGAGAGGAGGGGGAGCGCGGGGCGTGCTCACGGGGGGGAGTAGGGGTTCGGGCAGCGGGCTCGGGGGGCGGCCGACGGTGGAAGAGGCCGCGAGGGAGAGTGAGCAGTCCGGGGGGGGGGGGGGGGGCTCCGGCGGCGTCGGTGCGGGGGCGAGGGGATCGGGAGTTCCGATCCAGATCCAGGGGGGAGTGGTGCAAGTGGGGTGGGGGTGAGCTAGGGTTTCGGTCGTGGGGGGGATAAGGGAGGCGTGGGGGAGGCCGGTTGGGCCTGCGGTCGAATGGGCCGGCCTGCTGGGCCGAAGCCCAGTGGGGGTCTTTCTCTTTCTTTTTTTTGTTTTCTGTTTGTTTGTTTTTTTCTTCTTTTCTGTTTTAAGTCATTTAAAAGCATTTAGGCATTTTATAAAAATGTGTTTACTTCACCATAATTACCGATGCAATAATAGACATAGCCCGAACATTTTATTTTAATATTTGAAAACTTTTGTCGTTTGACTTAATTAGGATTTAAATTTGAAACGGTTTTGAATTAACTCGAAATTAATTACAGTGACAGAGGTGACGTGTCACCATTAACGTGAGATCACTGTAGCTTAATTACCCAGGCATCACAGCTACCTCCGACTCAGAATCATCGTCAAGCTTTAACAGGTCCTCAGTAGTGCTCTTTTTCTTCTTGGACCTCCGAGTCGTTTTCCTGGCGGCTATGGTGGCGGTTCTAGCCTTCTTGGCAGCTTCATGGTCATACTTGGCTTTCCAGAAGTCAGATTTGGCATGTAAACAAATAAATAAGATAAAAGGTCATGCACATATTTAAAACTGTTGAGGAAAATATAAAGAGAAAGAGGTCAGGAGTTTTTTTACCTCTGGCGCCGGGTTAAGTTTGCAGAAGGGGTTTAACCCGACTTTACTGCAGTCTTCATATTTGCCGTTCACCAGGAGGGTTGACATTGAAACAATATCTTCTTTAGTTAGTTGAACGGAGCTGTGACGAAGAGAGTCATTCGGGCCTCCGCCATAGTCATACATCAATTTGGATCGGCAACTTAGAGGGATGACCCGCCACGAGATCTAGCAACGGGTCAAGTCAACTCCAGTTAAGCCATTCCCCAATAAGGCATTAATCCTTTTAATACATGGAATAAGCTTCTTGCGTTCAGCAGCAGTAAGCTTATCAGGGAGCACAAACTTGGAATCCAGACGCTCCGCACGATAACCCGACTGTAGTTTTTCGTTGGCTGGAGACGTATCTTGACAATAGAACTAGGTCTGATTCCAGTCTTTGGATGACTTGGTAAAACTATTAAAGGAAAGACAGCGCCCTGTCGGCGCTGGATTGAGATTCCATCAAGTTCAAAGCTAGGGCCATTGGTACACTTGTTCTGGCGGTTCAGATAAAAATACTCTCTGAAGAGTTCCACATTTGTCTCTTCCTGAAGATACACCTCACAGAGAACTTGGAAGTTGCAGATATTGGATATGGAATTGGGTCCGAGATCTTGAGGGTGAAGTTTGAAAAAATGAAGAACATCTCTGAAGAACTTTGAGCCGGGTGGTGAAAAGCCCCGATTCATGTGGTCAGAGAAGACAATAACTTCACCGTCTTTGGGATTAGGCCGTTCCTCGTCCGGGTTAGGTGCACGGTAAGACATAACATTCTTCCCTGGCAGAAATCCTATGGTGAAGAATTCCTTGAAGTTATCCTCAGTTACTGGGGAGGGGACCCAGTTGCAGACAGTTGGAGCTTTCGACGACATGATGAAAAACAGACTGAAAGGAAAGTGATGTGCCGGTTCAATCCAATGGTGAAATTAAAAGTTAAATGATGATGGTACAAATAAGTAATGGCGGCTTACGTAAGGGGCTAATGTCATATAAAGGAAAAAGTGAGCCGGCGCCATAAGCCTCCATGACTACAGATATTTGAGAAATGCCAGAAACAGAATTGGCTAAGTGTGGAGACAAACAAGTTTTCTAATTTCTTGATATTATTCTGAATCAAATGGCCGTTCAAAATGGAAAATATTCTAGATCTAAAAATATAGCATAGAATGAGTCCGAGAAGTTCTAATGAAGCCTTTGTACCAGAAAAAGGGATCTACTGGTATCAAGAATAGGCACAAAACAACTACCGCATGAGTATATGTTCTTTTTGGATCAAAAGGAAGCTGCAGTAGAAGAACTAGGAAGAAACAGTGATGAACTGTGAAGAACACGCAGAAACCTAGAAAACCTGATGCGGATCTGAGGAGCAGGAAGGTAAAACACTTACGGCCATGGATCTTCTGCGGAGGGCTGCCGCCGTTCTCTAGACCGATTCAGGTTGATGCAGCAGCCAAGGTCGACGAAGACGAGGTGCTCTGCGATGGCGGTGGAGCTCGAGCAGCAGTCGGGTTGCGAGAGGAAGAACACGAAGAGAGGGAAGAATGAGAAAGACCAGGTCATGCCTATTTATAAGGGGATAAGCGAACAGGCACGCGTGGAAATCGAGGAGGACCCAAATAATGGTTATCCAACTAAATGGACGCCTCGATTCTTGGAAGACATTAAGAGATAAAAGATTCATTGAGGATGACATCATAGCAGTTTTTTGTGTTTTCAGACGATGACATCATGGAGGGTTACATAATTTTTACAAAGAGAGGAAGATGGATTTCGTCTAAGTATTGAAGATTGACAAAGAACAAAGTTCAAGTCAACCTGGGGCCTAATGTTGGGAATATAGCTACTAGGTATGACCCGCCCAGGAGGGGCCGGGTCAACCCCAATGGCGGGTTACAAAAGAAGCCCAGTAATATTGAAGATGATAGTTTATTAAGACTTGTGGAAGGCCTAAAGCCCAGAGGTGGCTTGAGGCCCAATATTATAAACCGCCGTAAAGAAAGACTTGTAAAGAAAGGCATATAAAAGAATTCACCGAGCCGGACACATTTTATGAGCTGACCGGGACTCTGTAGGCCGCCAGGCGTCAACCCATGTATATAAGGGGACGACCCGGCGGCGGCTTAGGACAAGAAAAACAACAACTCGAAGCCAGGCAAAGCGGATTCGCTCCCTGGTCATCGAAACCCCAGCAATTTCAACACAACTAGACGTAGGCTTTTACCTTCATCGTAAGGGGCCAAACTAGTATAAAAACCTCTCGTGTCCTTTGTCCCGATTAACCCCTTTAAGCTTCCTAGTTGCGATCGCCCAAAGACTAAGTCCTTTTGCTAAGACATCTGCCGTGACAATTCCACGACAGGAAGGTATATGGTGGTAGGTAGGCAAATGGTAAGACCAAGGTTGGGCCTTGTTGGAGGAGTTTTATTCAAAGCGAACTGTCAAGGGGTTCCCATAACACCCAACCGCGTAAGGAACGCAAAATCAAGGAACATAACACTGGTATGACGGAAACTAGGGCGGCAAGAGTGGAACAAAACACCAGGCATAAGGCCGAGCCTTCCACCCTTTACCAAGTATATAGATGCATTAAAGTAAATAATAGATAATAATGATATCCCAACAATATCCATGTTCCAAGATGGAACAAACTTCATCTTCACCTGCAACAAGCAATGCTATAAGAGGGGTTGAGCAAAGAGGTAACATAGCCAAACAACTGTTTGCTAGGAAAGGTGGGTTAGAGGCTTGACATGGCAATATGGGAGGCATGATATAGCAAGTGGTAGGTATCGTGGCATGGCAATAGAGCGAGCAACTATCAAGCAAAGGTAGAAGTGATTTCGAGGGTATGGCCATCTTGCCTGCAAAGTTCTCAGAGTTGACGAAAGCTTGATCCTCGTTAGCGTACTCAACAGGTTCCTCGATCACGTACTCGTCTCTCGACTCTACCCAAGGCAAGAACACAAGCAAAGGACCAACAATCAATCACGGTGCAATGCACAAACAACATGATGCAAAACATGGCATGACATGCGGGATGTGATATGCAATGATATGCGTGCTTCGGAAGAGAAAGAATGAACAAGGCATCAACTTGGCAAACCAAGTGTTTCGCTGGATAGATGAGATGATTTCAGTCGAAGTCCATATAAAGATCACCAGAAACGGAGGCACGGTTTGCAAATGGCAAGCAAAACAAGAATGTCACAATTCTGCGATTAACAGCATGATGCCATCTAGAATGCAACAACTAAGCTACTGCACCCCAACATAGCAAGAAAGCATATGGCAGTGATGTACTCAAGATTCTTGACAAAATATGAACACTAAGCTACGGCTAAATCACACAAGAGTAGGTTCAAACAAGCATTGCAAAAGTGCAAAAGATATCAGCATCACAGACTTTGTGAAAATACTAACATGCCAGAAATAACATCAGGAAGCAATGTTTAGAGCTAGCAAACAACATGCTACAGGAACATAACATAGAAAACAAAGGCATGGCATGAATCTAATAAATGCATATATCAAAAGACCCTTACTTATCATGAGCCAAAATGGCACAAAAGATATGATGGCACCCATGTAAACATAGCAAGTTTTATTAACAGTTTTCAGACATGGCAGAAAACTGAGCATGGCATAAACAGAATTATGTAGGCATCTTTGCGAGCTTAAATCACTCACCACAAAGAATTGCATGACAAGATAAGCACACTAACAGCAATCATAAATGTTCAAGAAGCTAACCATGGTAAGAGCAAGTTCATATCATGCATGGATCACTAACAACAACCATGGCAAAATTGATTAACATGTAAACAATCTGCCAGGAATATTTTATAGCAAAAGTAGAGAAATATTAAGACATGCTAGGGCACTCCATAATTGCAAAAAGGGGCATGGATGGATAGAGCATAACCATATGTACAAAACATCCTTACTGAAGCAACTCAAAACAAGCATGGATCTCACTGTAGCATCATGTTTACATGGCATAAAAATAACAGCAGGAAAATGACTCGGCAAAATCCTAAGTCTCTGAAAACAGCAATATCACGAAGGTTACTTTGAATGCTTGTGCTAGTTGCCACATTGATCAAAAAACTACATGGCAAGCACCTCTGTAAATATGGCATGGCATAGTTCAAAACACATGTAGAGCTCATGCCCATATGATGCACACAACAAATGTGGCAAAAATGACAAAACATCATAATCTGCTAAGTAACAGGAGTAAACATTTTATAGCACTCTTGCATCAACGATTTGGGCATCGAGATGGACTCAAACAAGAATTCCTTAGTGGAATGAAATGAAGAGCATCTCCCAGCGAACATTTTGATATATCATGTGCATGAAACGGAGCTACAGTCATGGAGTTATGATGCAATGAATAGGGGCACAAAATTTATCACAAAAGAGACTTAGCCGATAATGCAACCTCTGATTTCTAGGGTTTGGCGCAGGGGAACCGAGGATGGCTGGGGTTCGTCGCCACGGTGGCCAGATTTGGCCGGAGTACTTGCCGGAGAGGGATGGGACGGTGTCGTGGAGCAGGGTCGGCGGCGCCGGCGAGGCTTCGGCGGCGCGCGTGGTCTTCGAGGCACAGGCATCACGGCGGAGGCGATGGGGCGCGGCGGTGATCCCGGCGGGACATGAGAGTGGTTTGGATGGGTTATTGGGCCGTTTTGGAGGGGTGTTGGGCTGCAACACACAAGAGGCCTTCCCGGATACCCGGTTAACCGTTGGAGTATCAAACGGACTCCAAATGGAACGAAATTTGACGGGCGGTCTACCTGTGGTGTACCAAGGCCACTTGACAAATCTCAGTCCATTCCGAGAACGTTTAACACCCGCTTACAAAAAGAGACAAAAGGGGGCGCCGGTCCACGTGGGAGTGTCGGATTGCAAAACGGACAACGGGGAAAATGCTTGGATGCATGAGACGAACACGTATGCAAATGCGATGTACATGACGACATGATATGAAATGCATGAAATGAACAAAATGCAAAACGAAGACAAAACCCAACCACGAAGGGAATCTCATAACTTAAAGCCGGAAATGGCAAGAGTCAGAGTTACAAATATGGCAAGTTACATTTGGGGTGTTACAACACTCCACCAGTACGAAAGGATATCATCCTGAAATCTTGGATTGAAAGAACTCCGGATATTCAGAACGGAGGTGGTCCTCGCATTCCCAGGCGGTTTCTCTGTCGGAATGGTGTGACCACTTCACTTTCATGAATTTGATTGACTTGTTGCGAGTCTTGCGCTCAGTTTCCTCAAGAATAGCAACGGGATGCTCATGATAAGACAGGTCCTCTTGGAGATCAATCTCTTCGAAGTTGATGGTGCGCTCAGGAGTCTTGAAGCACTTACGAAGCTGTGACACGTGAAACACGTCGTGCACATTTGCGAAGTTGGACAGAAGCTCAAGTTGATAGGCGAGGTCGCCTCTCTTGCCAATGATCTTGAAAGGACCCACGTATCTATGGGAAAGCTTCCCTTTGATACCAAAGCGACAAGTGCCTTTCATTGGAGAGACGGGGAGGTAGACACGGTCTCTGATCTCGAAAGCCAAGTCACGGTGCTTGCTATCGTAGTAACACTTCTGGCGCGATTGTGCGGCTTTGAGATTTTCATGGATGACTTTACACATTTCTTCAGCCTCTGTGATCAAGTCATTGCCAAGAAGTTGGCGTTCACCAGTCTCTGACCAATTAAGAGGAGTACGTCACTTTCTGCCATAGAGAATTTTGAATGGGGCCTTGCCCAAGCTCGCTTGGAAGCTGTTGTTGTAGGAGAACTCGGCATATGGAAGACAATCTTCCCACTTCATACTGAAGGAAATGACACAAGCCCTGAGCATATCTTCAAGGATTTGATTGACTCGCTCGACTTGGCCACTAGTTTGAGGACGGAAGGCTGTGCTGAACCGAATGTTGGTGCCCATGGCCTTCTAGAAGGAGTCCCAGAACTTAGAAGTGAAGATGCTTCCATAATCTGAAGATATCAATTGTGGAATGCCGTGCAAAGAGACAGTCCTGGAGGTGTATAGCTCTACCAGCTGAGCTACTGTGATAGATTCTTTGATTGGAAGGAAATGAGCCACTTTAGTAAGCTTGTCGATGACAACAAAGATAGCATCATTTCCACGCTTGGACTTGGGAAAACCAGTCACGAAGTCCATCTCAATATGGTCAAACTTCCATTCTAGAATAGCAAGAGGTTGGAGGAGACCCGCTGGCCGTTGGTGTTCTGCTTTCACTCTTCTGCAGACATCACATTCATTCACGAATTGAGCAATTTCTTGCTTCATTCGAGTCCACCAATACGACTGCTTGAGGTCATGGTACATCTTCGTACTTCCAGGATGAATGGATAGAAGGGAATTGTGCGCCTCATTCATAATGACTTTCCTTAGATCACCTTTAGGAACCACAATTCGATCCTCAAAGAAAAGAATGTCTTTGTCATCAATGTGATAGCACTTGTATTTGGGTTGGCTCTTGGCAATCCCCTTTTTCACCTTCTTCACCATGGCATCAAGAAGTTGTGCCTGACGAATTTGATCTTCCAAAGTAGGAGAGACTTGGAGGTTGGCAAGAAAACCTTGAGGAACAACTTGGAGATTCAGTTTGCGGAAAGCTTCACAAAGTTCCGGTTGGAAGGGTTTGAGAATCAAACTGTTGCAGTAAACCTTCCTGCTCAAAGCATCTGCAATGACATTGGCCTTGCCTGGAGTATATTCAATACTCGGATTGTATTCTTGAATCATTTCGACCCAACGAGTCTGTCTGAGGTTGTGGTTGGGTTGAGTGAATATGTACATGATGCTCCTATGATCTGTGAAGATGTCCACTTTCCTTCCCAGCAAGAGATGTCTCCACGTTAATAAAGCAGGGACAACTGCTGCCAACTCGAGGTCATGAGTGGGGTAGTTCATTTCGTTGGGCTTCAACTGGTGAGAGGTATAAGCCACAACTTTCTTCTCTTGCATTAACACAGCACCGAGACCTTGCATGGAGGCATCACAGAAAACTTCGAATGGTTTGGATTCATCAGGCGGAGTCAAGATAGGAGCTGTGACTAACTTCTATTTGAGGGTGTTGAAAGCAACGTCACATTCAGGCATCCAGACATACATGACATGCTCCTGGAGGACGTTGGAAAGAGGCTTTGCAATCTTAGAGAAATTCTCAACAAACCTTCGACAATAGCTTGCAAGCCCAAGGAAATTGCGGAGCTGCTTGACATTCTGAGGCGGTTCCCAATTCACAATTGCAGACACCTTCTCGGGATTAACAGCGATGCCTTTGGCGGAGATGATATGACCAAGGTAAAGAACTTCATGAAGCCAGAACTCACACTTGGAAAACTTCGCATAGAATTGATGCTCTCTGAGTTTGTCGAGTACTAATCTCAAATGCTTGGCATGATCCTCCTTATTCTTGGAAGAGACCAAGATGTCATCGAGATACACCCGGACGAAATCATTTGTGTAAGGGTTGAATATGAATTTCATCATGCGAGAGAACGTTGGAGGAGCATTGACAAGGCCGAAAGACATGACAGTGTATTCATAAGAACCATAGCTTGTTCTGAATGCTGTCTTGGGAATATCTTGTTCACGAATGCGAATCTGATGATAAACCATACGGAGGTCAAGCTTGGAGAAAACTTGAGCACCTTTGAGTTGCTCGAAAAGCTCATTGATGTTGGGAAGTGGGTACTTGTTCTTTATTGTTTTCTTGTTCAATGGACGGTAGTCGACGCAGAGTCGTTCCGTTCCATCCTTCTTCTTGACAAAAAGAACACCACAACCCCATGGAGATGAACTCGGTGTGATCAGACCCATACGCTCTTGTTCATCGAGTTGTTTCTTCAACTCCTTCAACTCTTCTGGTCTAAGCTTGTAAGTACGTTTGCAAACAGGTTCCGTGCTAGGCTCAAGATCGATAACGAATTCAAATGGCCGGTGAGGAGGCATTCCCGGAAGCTCTTCTGGAAAGACGTCTTGATATTCACAAACGACTGGAATCTGAGAGATGGCATTCAACTCGCCCTTCTCATTGAGAGAAAACAGCCGAATGGTTTCGTCACGAGCGGTATAGATGATCACTTCCTTAGAAGAGTGTGTCAATTGAATTTCTTTGGCAGCACAATCAAGCAGAGCCTTCTGCTTAGAAAGCCAGTCCATGACGAGAATTAGATCAATATCCAAGTCACCAAGAACAATTGGAGAAGCCAGAAATCTATAGTCGCCCATTTTGATACCGACATTCGGAACCATCATGGTAGATCTCAAACGCTTAGCCGGAGAAACAACTTGCAATGCTTTAGGTAATGCCTTAGTGTCAAAATTATGCTCCGGTCCAAATGGGAATGACATGAAAGAATGCGATGCACCAGTATCAAATAAGACTTTCGGAGGAATGGAGTTAACTGGAAGGTTACCCATGATCACTTCTGAAGAATCCTCTGCCTGAGATGCGTTCATCATGTTGACCTTAGCATGCTTGGGATTATGCTTGACCACTTCATTGCTGGCAGATCTCATAGGAGGAGGAGGCGGAAGGCGCCTTTGGTTGAAGCATTTATTTGCATAGTTCCCTTTCTGCTGACACTTGTTGCAAGTAACGTCTGAGAGCGGACGGTGATAAGGAGCACTTGACCTTGGAGTATGAGACTGAGCTTTGTTCTGATAGCCTGGGTTGGGTGGGTGGGAAGATCCATTGCCACCTTTACTCTTCTGCTGATAAGGCTGACCAAACGGAGGAGGAGGAGGCAGCCGGAACTTCTGTTGCGTAGCTGCCACTTGAGTTGAAAAAGAAGATTGAACTGCATCCCTGACTCTCTTCTTAGAAGCATCACACTTGAGCTGAGCAGCATCTTGCTTTAGTGCCATGTTGTAGAATTCATCATACTTAGTCGGCTCAAGAAGCACGAGAGCTAACTGCAGATCTTCTCTGAGGCCACCTCTGAATTGATTAATCATGCTCTTTTCATCAGGGACGTCTTGTTTAGCGAAGCGAGCGAGTTTCTGAAACCGGGTATTGTATTGATACACGGACAAGCTGCCTTGCTTGAGATTGCGGAACTCCTCACGCTTGCTCTCAGCAACACTTTATGGAATGTGATGAGCTTTGAAGTCTCGATGGAAATCATCCTAGGTAATCACACGACCTCCTCTACAATCTCTGTATTGTTGATACCACTCACCAGCTTGGTCTTTGAGTTGAAACGAAGCAAACTTGACAAAGTCCTCAGACCTGACATTCCTACACTCAAAATGTTTGCAGATATCCACAAGCCAGTCGTTGGCGTCTGTAGCCTCGACACAGTTGTTGAAGGACTTTGGCTGGTTTGCGAGGAACTGATGTAGGGTAGCAAACTGAGGCTGATTGTTGCCTTGGCCTTGATTTCCTTGGTTGCCTTGCCCTTGGTTGCGCTCTTGCAAGAGTTGCAAAAGCATCTGAGTGTTGGCATTGGTGGCTGCCATGACAGCTTGCCATGCCCCCAGAGGTGGAGGTGGTGGCGGAGGGTTCGACTGATCCCCATCATTGCGGTCTGGATTCTGACGCGTTGGAGGAGCCATCCTGAAGAGGTTGACATCCGTTAGCATCTTGAAAGACATATATTCTAGCTGAATCAAAGGATCGAAATTGCAACATATAGCCTTAACATTCGAACAAGAATGAAGGAATGAATAAAGCAACAAGGTACTTAGATCCCCATCATCACACTTCCATTAAGTTGAGAAGCCACTTAGATAAAGGTAGATGAATAAAGCAACAAGGTACGGATATGAACAAATAATTGGTAAGGATTACCCAATCACAAACCAAATATCTGCGGGAAGAAATACTAGAGCTACTTGAATTCCCACCTATAAAACTCCCGAAACTTTCTGGTTATGCAATCAGGTGTTGGGGATACAGGGGAAGCATAATATCTCACCCAAAACTAGCAAATCCTACATCCAGCTGTATCCATCCTTCAACACATAACCAAGAAACCTTCGGAAATCATTTACCTCAACCTTTGAAAAGCATATGTTATACGAGTTATGGCAATACTCCCGAACTCTCGCCTCAGTACTAGGTGGCGTCAAGGTTATCTCACCAACAACTGCATAAAAGATATTTTTGATGTCGGCGAACTCAGGTATTCCAGAACTGCAACGATAAAATTGTGACGACAACACCTCGAAGCTCAACTCCCCGGGAGACTGCCGAAACCCCTAAATGTCAGGAGGCACCAAGAACAATGTTCACGTCACAAAACCATCGGAACGACTCCAAGATACTAGCGTGGTCCTAATTTTTTTTGTGAAATTTGAGGAGAGAAGAGTCAAAACTCTACGTCAGGAGGCCTCACCAAAGCGACGAAGGGACTGAGGAGTAAAAAGAATCCTACTCTCCGATATATATAATCCTAAGACTCAAAACATTTTCTTCTAGACTCAACAACATCAGCGATTCGATGAAGCAGGGGGATCCTAAGTAGGGGAAGGCTCTGATTACCAACTTGTAACACCCACAACGCAGCTATATCTCCCACGTGTCGGGGCACGACTTAGAGGCATAGCCGCATGGTAGGCATGTCGCAAGAGGGGTATTCTTTACACATCCCATGTACTGAATAAGAAAGGGATAAAGAGTCGGCTTACAATCGCCACTTCACACAATACATAAATATATCATACATCATCCAAGGTACAATCAAAGGTCCGACTACAGAACCAAAATAAAGAAAGACAACCCTAAATGCTAGATCCCCGATCGTCCCAACTGGGCTCCTCTACTGATCATCCGGAAAAGAAACATAGTGACGACCCGAATCCTCGTCGAACTCCCACTTGAGTTTGGTAGCGTCCCCTACATTGGCATCATCGGCACCTGCATCTGTTTGGAAGTATCTGTGAGTCACGGGGACTCAGCAATCTCACACCCTCGCGATCAAGACTATTTAAGCTTAAAGTTAGGAAAGGGATAGTGAGTTGGAGCTGCAGCAAAGCACTAAGCATATATGGTGGCTAACTTACGCAAATGAGAGCGAGAAGAGAAGCAAAGCACGGTCGAGAAGCTAATAGTGATCAAGAAGTGATCCTGAAGCTACTTACGTTGAAGCATAACACGAGACCGTGTTCTCTTTCCAGACTCCGTCGAAAAAGAGACCATCACGGCTACACACATAGTTGATTCATTTTATTTAAGTTAAGTGTCAAGTTCTCTACAACCGGACATTAACAAATTCCCATCTTCCCATAATCGCGGGCACGGCTTTCGAAAGTTCAAAATCCTACAGGGGTGTCCCAACTTAGCCCATCACAAGCTCTCACGGTCAACGAAGGATATTCCTTCTCCCGAGAAGACCCGATCAGTCTCAGAATCCCGGTTACAAGACATTTCGACAATGTTAAAACATGACCAGCAAAGCCACCTGATGTGCTGACAAATCCCGATAGGAGTCGCACGTATCTCGTTCTCAGGGCAACACCGGATGAGACAGGCTACGAGTAAAACCAACCCTCGAGTTTCCCCGAGGTGGCCCCGCAGGCGGCTCGGTTCGGACCAACACTCAGAGGAGCACTGACCCGGGGGGGGGGGGGAAAAAAAAGATGACCCTTGAGTCTGCAGAACCCAAGGGAAAGTATATGGTGGTAGGTAGGAAAATGGTAAAACCAAGGTTGGGCCTTGCTGGAGGAGTTTTATTCAAAGCGAACTGTCAAGGGGTTCCCATAACACCCAACCGCGTAAGGAACACAAAATCAAGAAATATAACACCAGTATGACGGAAACTAGGGCGACAAGAGTGGAACAAGACACTAGGCATAAGGCGGAGCCTTCCACCATTTACCAAGTATATAGATGCATTAAAGTAAATAAGAGATAATAATGATATCCCAACAATAATCACCGGAAACGGAGGCACGGTTTGCAAATGGCAAGCATAACAAGAATGGCACAATTCTGCGATTAACTGCATGATGCCATCTAGAATGCAATAACTATGCTACTGCACCCCAACATAGCAACAAAGCATATGGCAGTGATGTACTCAAGATGCTTGACAAAATATGAACACCGAGCTACGGCTAAATCAAACAAGAGTAGGTTCAAACAAGGCAAAAGTGCAAAAGATATCAGCATCACAAACTTTGTGAAAATACTAACATGCCAGAAATAACATCTGGAAGCAATGTTTAGAGCTAGCAAACAACATGCTACAGGAACATAACATAGCAAACAAAGGCATGGCATGAATCTACTAAATTCATAGAACAAAAGTCCCTTACTGATCATGAGCCAAAAAGACACAGAAGATATGATGGCACCCATGTAAACATAGCAAGTTTTATTAACAGTTTTCAGACTTAGCAGAAAACTGAGCATGGCATAAATAGAATTATGTAGGCATTTTTGCGAGCTCAAATCACTCACCACAAAGCGTTGCATGACAAGATAAGCATACTAACAGAAAGAATACATGTTCAAGAAGCCAACCATGGCAAGATCAAGTTCATATCATGCATGGATCACTAACAACAACCATGGCAAAATTGATTAACATGTAAACAATCTGCTAGGAACATTTTATAGCAAAAGTAGAGCAAGATTAAGACATGCTAGGTCACTCTATAATTGCAAACAGGGGCATAGATGGATAGAGCATAACCATATGTACAAAATGTCCTTACTGAAGCAACTCAAAACAAGCGTGGATCTCACTGTAGCATCATGTTTACATGGCATAAAAATTACAGCAGGAAAATGACTGCAAAATCCTATGTCTCTGAAAACAGCAATATCACGAAGGCTACTTTGCATGCTTGTGCTAGTCACAACATTGATCGCGAAACTACATGGCAAGCACCTCTGTAAATATGGCATGGCATAGTTCAAAACACATGTAGATCTCATGCCCATATGATGCACACAACAAATGTGGCAAAAATGACAAAACATCATAATCTGCTAAGTAACAGGAGTAAACATTTTATAGCACTATTGTATCAATGAGTTGGGCATCCAGATGGACTCAAACAAGCATGCCACAATGGAATTAAATGAAGAGCATCTCCCAATGAACATTTTGATATACCATGCTCATGAAACGGAGCTACGGTCATGGAGTTATGATGCAATGAATAGGGGCACAAAATTTATCACAAAAAAGACTTAGCCGAAAATTCAACCTCCGAGATCTAGGGTTTGGTGCACGGGAATAGAGGATGGCCGGGGTTCATTGCCACGGTGGCCGGATCTAGTCGGTGTACTTGCCGGAGAAGGAGGGGACGACGTCGTGGAGCAGGGGAGGCGGCGCCGACGAGGCTTCGGCGACGCGCGGTCTTCGAGGCACAAGCGTCACGACGGTGGCGATGGGGCATGACGGTGATCCGGCGGGCACGAGGCGGCGGCTCCTGGCGGCATGGCGCGCCGATGTGGGTCGGCGGGCGGCTCTGGAACACGGCGGCGGAGGCGAAGCAGAAAGGTGCGGCGCGGGGGGGGGGGGGGGGGGGGGGGGAGGGGGGGCGCGATGGGCTCGGGGGGCCCTAATCGGGCCTCGCCGGGCCGATGGTGAAGGTCAATGGGCGAGACATGTGGCGGCTCCTGGTTCGTCGCGCGGCGGCGGGCGGACGTGTCCGGCGGCGGCGGGGAAAGTGGATCTAGGGTTTGGACGAGAAATTCAGGGAAGAAGACATATTTAGAGGTAGGAGTGTCCAAATGGAGTGTAGTTTTCGCCCACACGATCGTGATCCGACGCTGGAGGACATGAGAGTGGTTTGGATGGGTTATTGGGCCGTTTTGGAGGGGTGTTGGGCTGCAACACACAAGAGGCCTTCCCGGTTACCCTGTTAACCGTTAGAGTATCAAACGGACTCCAAATGGCACGAAATTTGACAGGCGGTCTACCAGTGGTGTACCAAGGCCACTTGACAAATCTCGGTCCATTCCGAGAACGTTTAACACCCGCTCACGAAAAGAGACAAAAGGGGGCGCTGGTGCATGTGGGAGTGTCGGATTGCAAAACGGACAACGGGGAAAATGCTCAGATGCATGAGACGAACACGTATGCAAATGCGATGCACATGATATGAAATGCATGACATGAAAAAAATGCAAAATGAAGACAAAACCCAACCATGAAGGGAATCTCATAACTTAAAGCCAGAAATGGCAAGAGCTGGAGTTACAAATATGGCAAGTTACATCCTGCGTGTTACACCACGACTGCTAACTCCAAGTCATGCGTGGCATAATTCAACTCATGAATCTTCAGTCTTGCATAAGTACACCTCCAAGTCCATGGCGAGAAGCATCGCAATATACTTGGAATTCCTTGCGTATATCCGGAATAATTAGCATTGGGGCTATAACTAAACGTTTCTTCAACTCCTGAAAACTGGCCTCACATTCTTCGATCCATTTGAACTTGGTGTCCTTCTTCAATAACTCCATCATCGTCTTAGCAAGCTTGGAAAAATTCTCAATGAATCTTCGGTAATATCCCGCGAGTCCAACAAAACTACGTATCTCACCAGCTGAGGTGGGTGCCAACCACTCAGTGACAGACTGAACTTTGGAAGGGTCTACTGCTATACCTTCTCATGATATAACATGTCCGAGAAATCCAACTTGCTTCAACCAAAATTCACATTTGCTAAACTGGGCATATAGCTGATGTTCCCTGAGCTTCTCGAGAACTAAGTGCAAATGTTCTTTGTGTTCTTCTTCATTGCTCGAGTATACCAATATATCATCAATGAACACCACAACAAACTTATCCAAGAACTCCATGAATACCTTATTCATCATACTCATAAAGTAGGCAGGGGCGTTAGTCAAACCAAAGGACATGACAGTTTACTCATATAGCCTGTACCTTGTGGTAAAAGTTCTCTTAGGTATATCCTGTTGACGGATCTTCAGCTGGTGGTATCCTGATCGAAGATCGATCTTGGAGAATACATTAGCTCCCTGCAGCTGGTCAAACAAATCATTGATCATCGGTAGTTGGTATTTGTTCTTGATCGTCACCTCATTCAGTGCATGATAATCCACAACCATTCTCAAAGATCCATCCTTATTCTCAACTAGGAGCACTGGGGCTCCCCACGATGACGAGCTTGGTTGAATATAACCTTTCTCCAATAACTCCTTAATCTGTTTCTTAATTTCCTCCAGACCATTTGCAGGCATCCGATATGGTCTCTTCGATATTCGTATGGTGCCTGGCAACAGCTCTATCAAAAATTCTATATCTCGATCTGGTGGCATGCCTGGTAGTTCCTCCGGTAATATGCCGGGATAATCCTTCACAACTGGCACTTCCTCCTGAACAACTCCCGAAAGTGAATTCACTTGAGTCCTCCTTGGCGCATGCCTAGACACATACTTGATCCTTTTACCCTATGGGGAGGTGAGGAGAATTGACTTACTAGCACAATCGATATTTCCTCCATACATCGATAGCCAGTCCATGCCTAGTATCACATACAATCCTTGTGACTCCAAAATTATTAGGTTTGAGGGGTAAATATGCCTACCTATGGTCAATGGCAACTGAAAAGATCCTCTGCTAGCCATATACTCCGCTCCAGGTGAGCTTAGTAACATAGGTGTCTTTAGGGCTACTGTGGGCAACTTAAACTTATCCACAAATCCCCTTGATATGTATGAATGCGATGCACCACTGTCAAAAAGGACAATAGCTGTAAACGACTTCATCAAAAACTTACCAATAACTGCATCGGGCTGCTCTTCAACTTCCTCCACATTGACGTGGTTCACCTTCCCTCTGGTGAAAGGGTTGGGCTTCTTTCTAGAGCTTCATTTTTGTTACCATTCTTTACCTCAGAACAATCATTGGCGTAGTGTCCAGTCTTCCTGCACCTGAAACATGTAACATGGCTCAGATCCTTCTTCATGGGTGTTGCCGGGTTGGAATGGCTCTGACTGTTGTTTCCTCCATTCCCATTTCCATTCTTAGGGTCACTGTGGTTATGTGAAGTTCCTCCATCGTGAGAATGGCCTCCATGGTTATGATGGGTATGTATTCGCAAGTTCGGGGTAAACCGAGGCTTCTGCTGAGCTCCAAAGTTGTACTTCCCTTGTCCATACTTTCGTTTGGGGTTCTCTATCTATTGCTACTTGCCTTCAATCATAAGAGCCCTATCTACCAACTCCTGATAGTTGGTGAATGTTGCTACCATCAACTGCATACTCAGCTCGTCATTCAACCCCTCCATAAACTTCTCCTGCTTCACGGCATCTGTGGCCACATCATCTGGGGCATAGCGAGCCAACTTGCTGAACTCATCCACGTACTGAGCCACAATATGATTTCCCTGGCATAAGTTGCGGAACACATGCTTCTTCATGCTCATAGCTCTAGCTGAGACATGTACAGTGCAGAAGGCCTACTGAAATTGATCCCAAGTGGCATTGGCCACGGGGAAAGTGGCTGTGTAGTTCTCCCACCATGAGGTTGTGGGTCCATCCAGTTGATGTTCGGCAAAGCACACCATCTCAGCATCTTCGCAACCTGCGGTGGTCATCTCCCTTCCAATCTTGCGGAGCCAATGATCTGCAACAATCGGCTCGGTGCTACTAGAGAACACCGCCGGATTCAACCTTAGAAAGCAGGCTAAGTTGTCGACTGGAGGTGGCGGCGGTGGATTGTTGTTGTTGTTGTTGTTGTTGTTGCCTTGGTTCTGGACTAGCAACTGCATCAAGGCATTCTACTATTGGATCAACTGATTGAGCTCCGGTGGAAAGGCGAATGCGGGGTCACGGAGGCATCTGATAGGTTTAGAGGGGTGAGAACAGAATAGAGTGAGGTCTAAAGAGAGATTTCACTACCCATATGCAAATGAGACAAACACATTCATTTCACACCACTCAATTCAAACAAGATTCATACAATCGATCTAAGCTACCGTTACAAAATCTCGCGGACTATTACTATCAGAGTTGTCAGAATCATGATTTTGAGTCAGATCGGAGCTCCGATGGTAAGATCGCAAATCGTAGGATCTTCACTATCAGGATCATAGAAACATAGATTCTATGAACTAAAATTGTAGAATCATAGGGGTTAGTTTGGATCATAAAGTCATAGAATCGTATAACAGAATCGCGATCATCATTCTTGTCGGGGTCAGAATTCTAATGGAAGAATTCTAATGGAAGAACCTTGATTACTATATACATGGAAGAATTCTAATGGTAATATGGTGGTAGACTAGAAATTTTGATCGGTGGAAGACTCCATAATATCTTCTCCAGCTTCATCTTCATAATCATCATTGTTGTCGGGGTCAGAATCTGTATCGTCTAGTATGATGTAATCTTCTGAACGAATGTCCACTCCAGGTTCAGGATCCCCCATGAATATCCCTAGCTTCTTCTTCATGTCTTCATTCTTCTCCAGTAGTACAACAATTTCTTCTTCATATTCATCGCATGTAGACTTGAGTTCCTCTTCTAGCTCCATGTTCCAAGTCATCACCTTCTTCATGTCTATCATGTTGGCGCACATCTGGTTCTCGTAGCGTCGAATGTGCTGGTTCAACTCCTGTATGTAGGCTGCAATCAATTTGTCCTTCTTGGTGCGGATCATCTCCCATTGCTCATCACGGCGTCCACATATCTGGTAGGTGGTGTCCTTAAGATCCTTGGTGTACACCTCGCATATGCGTCCAATGGTGATGTGGGCGGCCATGCTCTTTCCTAGACTCCAGGTTGGTGAATCAAAGGAAAACTCGATGGGCTCGGTAACTGGCGTGAATGTCCTTCCTGGAACACGAACTTGAATCGTCCAGTGCTCCTCTTCTTGTAAAGTGGCGGTGAAGGTTCTGGTGAAGCTTGGTATGTCGATGTTCAGGTACCTAGTGACTTCCTTCAAGTGACGTCCGAAAGGGGTGTCGTCATCCAGTTGAGTGAACTTGTTCCTTGGGTCCGCCACCTATAGAGTAGAAATGGAGAAGAGTTAGAAATGATTAGAGAAGAGTATCATGTGGCTTTTTTCTAGTGGTCGCGTCCTACAGTCAGCGTGTGCTCTGATACCATCTTGTAGTGACCCGATCCCAATGGACTGTAGTCTCTGTCCTTAAGTGTCATCCCTGGATCGGTATTGCTGACACACACAATACTCGAGGATTTATTGCAGAGTTCAATCACACACTTATTACAAGAGTGTCTCAAAAAGAGTACTTATTACATTAATATGGCTGAAGGCCATCTAAATAAGATAACTGCGGAAGCTTCAAAGATAAATGAGTCCATCCTACTCCACAGAAAAACTGAGTGCATGACAATGACCTATCGCACCTTACTCTTCGTCTGAAAACTCTGCAACATGATACGTTGCAGTCGTGTAGGTTAGAACATGGAATATGCTGGCAAGACAACACTATAAAGCAATGAACAAATAACAGCTATCACTACATGTATATTTGGCTGGTGGAGGCTCTATGGTTATCATTTGCATAAACCTAATTTTTTCCTACAACAATGGAATATATTTTATTTAACTACAAAGTTTGATTAAATTATTGAGAAGGTACCTCCAACTCAAACCCAAATTAACATTAATAACCCAACAAATTCATTAAGTAAAGTGATGAGATCAACACAATAATTCAAGTACAAGATACTCAAGATGTCCGTAACCGGGGACACGACTAACCATGATTAGTTTATACACTCTGTAGAGGTTTGCGTACTTTTCCCCACAAGACTCGATCTCCTCCGTTGTATTTCTTGCACTACATGATGTTTGAGAAACGGATGACTGAGACACAGTCTTTCTGAAGAGGTCCCCTTAACCAATAGATAGGCCGGTACATCTAAAATTACCCTACATCTTCTAGCCCATCATGGAAAGGATTCCCACAACTTACTCAACTATGACAGAGCCCATAATGGCTTGTGCCTGCACACAGAAGTTTCTAGCATGAATAATCTTATGACCCCTTTGAGCCCGGGTGGCATTCCATAGGATGATCACACGGGTACCCCGGGATCTCCTAGGACAACATTGGATTCCCCAGGTGCCCACAACCAATCCACCCAGATGTGTATTAAAGTAGACACCTTAAGTTTCCCTTAGTAATAAATAACTCTCACATCTTTCATGAATCTCACAAACCAGTCCACGTCTACGAGCATAGCAAAGTAGTGCAAGCATAACGCAATAATACCCGGGGTTTGTATATAAGACAATATGTTCCTACCTCATCAACTACTTCCCAATTCCCACATGTTATTCAAAAACCTACTCATGCACTGTTTGAGGTTCTGAAACTAATGCATAAAAACTGGGTAAATAAGGGATATGATCAAAGTGTTACTTGCCTTGCTGACGATCAGAAAACCCTAGAGTTCGTAGTAGCAAGCCTCGCACTCTGGAAACTCTATCATGAACAAACAATAGCATACATAAGAACTCAAGCATAAGATGCAAGGGTAAAACCCAAATAAAAGATCTAAACAGAAAGTTCAAGTGAACAACTTTGATTTGCAAAAAGAATCAATCGAATTGGAGTTATGAAACTCAAACTACCATCAAAAGAAGTTCAAATTCAAATCTACATGAAACCAAATTTAAATTTTCAAAATCATTTTCAAGTTGTTTATCTCGACAGAGGGGAACAAGACGCAGATTTTGGCGTTCGTTTCATTGGATTTGGATAAACGAGCAAAAAGTAGTGAGGGTTTGAAGATCAGGGACTAATCTATAAGAAAAATATTTGCGGATAGGTCCCTGGCCGAAAATTAAACTAAAAAGAAAAATCTAACGAATGAACGTTCGCTAACAGAAACTAACGAACGAATTCGTTCGTTAACATAATGAATCGGGTGAACGTTCACTAAATAACATAACCTAAATAATAAACCGATCTAATACGCAAAACCGAAAAAATTCAGGGCGGGTTTTGCGGTTTTATACCGGTTCGGGGGAAAAAGATGGGCGAGCGGGTGGCGCGGCAGCGGCGAGGCGGCGGCGGGGCTACGCGGCGGGAAGCGGCGGCGGCAACGGCGTGCGGCGGTGCGGGCGCGGCGACAGCACCGACGTGCGGCAGCGGCGACGCGGCGGCTCGGGGTAGCGCGGCTTGGAGCGGCGGCGACTTGGTTGGAGAGGGTGGCGGCGGGAGGCTATTTAAAGAGGGGGTCGGGGCGTCCGACTTGGGCGAGGGGGCGACGGGCGGCGTGGCCGGCTCGGACCCCGGCCGGAGTCCGACGTGAACACGACACGGGAGGCGGCACGGTGAGCGGGCCGGCTGGGCCTTCGGCCGAGTTCGGTCCAAAAGGATTTTTTCAAAAAAATAATTTTGCCGCAGAGAAGAATACAAAATGAAATAAATAAAAAAATCCTAAAATTCCCAAAAATAATTTCAATGGTCCTCTCCTAATATTTAGGACCATGTGAGAATATTTCTGGGCTGAAGTGCAATTTTCAAAAATGTAATTTTTCCCTAATTTAATCGAATAAAACCTCAAATAAAAATTCAAATAAAAATATATTTTTATTCAAAATTAAATTTCCATTATTTCCTCTGTTTTGAAGAAGTCATATTATCTTCTCTCATTATTTTATTTACGTGGAAAATAATTGAAAAAATAATTTAAAATAAAAATCACCTTGATCCAATTTACCAATTTTTGAAAATTCAAAAATAGGATTTTATGAAAACCTCCAACTCTCTCACATGGTCCTTGAGTTGCTTAAGGTCTCTTGGATCAAAGTGTCCAAATAAACCAAATTCAAAATGCTCAAAATATGAATCCATAAGATGACCTAATAATTAATATCCAAATTGAAAATTGGGATATTACGCCTGCGAAGTTTGCACCATGTCTCGATGTGAGAAAGGGCAATGCACGGTACCGTAGAGGCTAACAAATTGCGGAAAGGTAAGAGTGCGTGTAATCCATGGACTCACATTAGTCATAAAGAACTCATATACTTATTGCAAAAGTTCATTAGCCCTGGAAGCAAAGTACTACTACGCATGCCCCTAGGGGAATAGATTGGTAGGAAAAGACCATCGCTCATCCCCGACTGCCACTCATAAGGAAGACAATCAATAATAAATCATGCTCCAACATCATAGCATAACGAGAGACTATACGTGCATGCTTCGGGAATCACAAACCTTAACACCAATATTCTTATTAACCATAACCATTTACTAGTACCTCCCACACATTCCATCTCTATATCGCAAAACTATTTCAAGGAATCAAACATATCATATTTAGTGATCCATAAATTTTATGTAGGATTTTGTGACTAACCATGCAATTGACCAATTCCTTTTGACTCTCTAAATAGATCTAAGTGAAGCATGCGAGTGTAATTCTTTCTACAAAAGACCATGCTCTAACAAATAGAAGTGAAGCAAAATAGCATTCTTTAAATAGCAGTTTTCTATGTGAAGAGAAACAGGCAATCCAAACTTTAAATGATATAAGTGAAGCACATGAAGCGTTCTATAAAGCCATACTCAAAAGATATAAGTGAAGTGCAATGAGCATTCTACAAATCAACCATGGACTATCTCATACCAGCATGGTGAATAAAAGAAAAATGTAAACTAAATGCAAAAGACGCTCCTAGGTTTACACATATCACGTGAACGAAACGAAACCGAAAACATACCGACACTTGTTGAAGAAAGATGGGATGCCTTCCGAGGCGTCCCCAAGCTTAGACGCTTGAGTATCCTTCAATATTTACTTGGGGTTCCTTGGGCATCCCCAAGCTTGATCTCTTGCCTCTCCTCCTTCTCCTCATATCGAAACCTCCTCGACCTTTGATCACTTCAGCCAGACAAAACTCAACAGAAAGTTTGGTAAGATCCGTTAGTATAATAAAGAAAATCACTACTCTAAGTACTGTTGCAAACCAATTCATATTTTGTTTTTGCATTGTAGCTAATGTAATATAACTTTTCCATGGATTATACCACCGATAAAA
Source organism: Triticum urartu (assembly GCF_003073215.2). Classification (NCBI taxonomy): domain Eukaryota; kingdom Viridiplantae; phylum Streptophyta; class Magnoliopsida; order Poales; family Poaceae; genus Triticum; species Triticum urartu. The sequence continues at coordinate 240,414,295 of NC_053025.1, forward strand.
ATCTATAGTTTCATCAAAACAAGCAAAACAATGCATCAAAAACAGAATTTGTCTTAAACAAGATAGTCTATAGTAATCTGAACATTCACCATACTTATGGTACTTCAAAAATTCTCAAAAAATAGGAAAAATAAACGTTTTATATAGGAAGACAGTGCAAAAGGTTTCAGAACCGTTTGACATTCCAGTAAAAAAATGTAAAACCGATCACTACAACCAAAGTTTCTGTTTTGCACCGCACAAACCAACAAGCAATCTAATCATCCTAAAGGAAAATCTTGGAACAGTATTTTTATAATACAATGGAATTTTAAAAGGGGATAATTATTTTTGTGAGAATCTTCATGATAAATTCTACATTGTTTCCATGAGCATGAACACAAGTGTTCAATGTCAACCCTCACTTCTCCAATGCATAACTTCCAATCGCTTCTCTTTTGTGAAAAGGTTTTTAAGTTCCCCTCTATATTTTTTGTTTTTAAACTTTGTAAAAGCACTCAACAGAAAGAAATGACTCTCTAGAACTTCCGGGTTGTCTCCCTGGCAGCGCTTTCTTTAAACCCATTAAGCTAGGCATAAAGTGCTCAAGTAATGAATCCACCCGGATCACAAGGTATATCAAAGACCATTTTTAATTAACAATGATTTGGTATTTAGTAATGAGCACAAAGCAACATATATCATGCAATGAAGAAGTCTAACTCTCTTCCTATGCATCGACATGCCATACAAGAACAATTCATGAACATCAAGTAAAGGCCAGTACATAGCATAAGTAGTTTCTTGCAATTTTATCGTGTTGGAAACATAGAGAGGCGGAGATGTAGTTCCTCTCTCATAATAATTGCAAGTAGGAGCAGAAAGCACATGCATATTATATTCATCAAAACCATCATGCACAATGGTAAAAGGCAACCCATCAATATAATCATTAACAAGAGCAAACTTCTCCAATATAGTGTAGTTGGGAGAAAAAAGATAATAGGACTATCATGTGTGGGTGCAATAGCAACAATGTCATTCTTAACATAAGTAACTATAGCAAGTTCATCTCCATAAGCATAATTCATATTGGCATCTTGGCCACAAGCATAACAAGCATCAAGTTCATCAAAAAGGGATATTTCAAAAGAATCAACGGGATCATAGCAATTATCATAGCATTCATCCTTCGGTAAGAACGAAGGGGCATTAAATAATGTATGAGTTGAAGAGTACTCTCATTAGAAGGTGGGAACAGGTAGCTAATCCGCTCTTCCTCTGTTTGTTCTTCGCTCTCCTCATCATCTTTTTCATCCAATGAGTTCACCGTTTCATCAATTTCTTCTTCCATAGACTCCTACAAAATATTAATCTTTTCTTGGACAACGGAGTTATTCTCAATAAATACATCAATATAATAATTGTATTTATAATTATCATAGAAATATTTAAGGATAGCAAGATTTTCAGGTCTATAACTGAATCATCAAAATCTTCAAACTTTTCAAACAAAGATTCAATTTCGTATGCACCCTTAAAAGCAACAAATTCTTCTATTCATTCCACATCATAATAATCATATATACCTCTAGCATAAGAAGCCAAGGTTTCATTATCATTAAATTCCCATGAATAGGAAAGGTATGGAACTTCAATCTTAGAGCAACAAGTATAATCATATCTCAAGCATAGATTCCAAGCATACCATTCCAACATTTCAATTTGATCCCATAAAAGTTTTCTCTTTTGAGTCAAGCGATAATCCCTAAAGTATTCACGTTGGTCCAATGTTACTCCCATTATGAAGTTGAATGGGGTTTCCTCAGGATTATCAAAGTAATGCATAATATTTTTCACATAACGAGCATCAAGGGTTTTAAGAGGTTCCCCATCTCCATGAGTAGCAAGTACAACTAATTTTTTTGGTGTTTCGTGTTCCATATCCATAACTAAAGATAGAGAACAACCTAGAACAGGAAATAAAAATTACTTAGTGATAAAGCAAACAAGCACACACGAGAATATTCACCTTACGCTATTGCTCCCCCGCAACAGCGCTAGAAAAAGGTCTTGATAACCCACAAGTATAGGGGATCAATGGTAGCCTCTTTTGATTAGTAAGAGTGTCGAACCCAACGAGGAGCTAAAGGTAGAACAAATATTCCCTCAAGTTCTACCGACCACCGATACAACTCTACGCACACTTGACGTTCGCTTTACCGGAAACAATTATGAAATTAGAAGTACTTTGTAGGTATGATAGCATAGGTTTGCAAGATAATAGAGAGCACGCAAAATAAAATCTAGTGGCTGTTTAGATAAAGAAACAACTAATTTAGTTTTAGTAGAGAGCTTTTGTCAACAAGAAAGTTAGTTGTCCCTAGGCAATCGATAACAAGTACTGGTAATCATTCTTGTAATTTTATATGAGGGAGAGGCATGAGCTAAAATACTTTCTCTACTTGGATCATATGCACTTATGATTGGAACTCTAGCAAGCATGTGCAACTACTAAAGATGATTAAGGTCGTGAAACCCAACCATAGCATTAAGTATCAAGTCCTCTTTATTCCCATACGTCATACCCCCACCTACTCGGGTTTAAGTTTCTGTCACTCTCGCAGCCCACCGTAAGCGAACCATGAACATATTGCAACACCCTACAGCGGGGCCCCCTCACGTTTGCGCGAGAACGGAGGGCACCGTAGGACAGCACAATATATAAAATATACAATCATACCAACCAAGATCATGATTATCCCATAGGACAAAACGGATCTACTCAAACATCATAGGATAACCATAGATCATTGGGAAATAATACATGGGGTTTAGCACCATGTTTAAGTAGAGATTACAGCGGGGGGAAGAGGTTTTACACCGCTGCATAGAGGGGGAGAAAGTTGGTGTTGACGGTAGCAAGATTGTTGATGTAGATCGCTGTCTCGATCGTTGCCCCGGTGGCACTCCGGCACCACCGAAAGCGAGGGGGAGAGAGCCCCCAACTTCTTATTCATCCTTGGCCTCCCCCTATATGGGGAGGAGAGTTCCCCCTTTGGTCCTTTGTCTCCATGGCACCGAAGGGGCGGGAGCCCCTTCGAGATGGGATCTCCCTCTCTGTTCTCTTCTGTTTCGCGTTCTCCGGATTTGGCCAAAAACCGTTTTTTATATTCCCGGAGATCCATAACTCCGATTGCGCTGAGATTTTAACACGATTTTTTTTTCTGGATATAAGCTTCCTTGCGCCCGAAGTAGAGGTCCAACCGACATACAAGGTGGGCACAACCCACCACGCCACGCATGGCTCCTCTGGCGTGCCCTGGTGGGTTGTGCCCACCACGGGCCTCTGTTTGCGGTGATTCCAACTCTGAAAAATCACATATATTCCAGAATAATTCCCCGTGAAATTTTATTGCATTTGGACTTTGTTTGGTAAGGATACTCTGCGATACAAAAAACATGCAGAAAACAGGAACTGGGACTTGGCACTGAATCAATAGTTTAGTCCAATAAATTATATAAAAAGTTGCCAAAAGTATGTAAAACCTGTATAATATTGGCATGAAACAATGAAAAATTATAGATATGACGGAGACGTATCAGCATCCCCAAGCTTAATTCCTCCTCGTCCTCGAGCAGGTAACTGATAAAAAAGATAATTTTTGATGTGGAATGCTACCTAGCATAAACTTGATCATATCTAATCATGGCATGAATATTAATACATAAGTGATTCAAAGCAATAGTCTATAATTTGACATAAAGACATCAATACTCAGGCATCCCAACAAACAATCATGTCTTTCAAAATATCAAAGCTAAAGAAAGTTATCCCTATAAAATCATATAGTCTTGTCATGCTTTGTCTTCTTAACATAAAGTATTTATCATGCACAACCCCGATGACAAGCCGAGCAATTGGTTCATACTTTTTAACGTGCTTTAGCTTTTTCAACCCTCACGCAATACATGACCGCAATCCATGGATATAGCACTACGGGTGGAATAGAGTATGATGATAGGGGTAAATATAAAGAAGACAAAAAATTAAGAAAGTCTCAAATCGACGCGGCTAACCAACAGGCTATGGAGGTGCCCATCAATTGATATCAATGCGAGGAGTAGGGATTGCCCTGAAACGAATGCACTAAGAGCTATAAGTGTATGAAAGCTCAATATGAAAACTAAGTGGGTGTGCATCTAATCCTGTAATGAAATATTCCCACTAGTATATGAAAGTGATAGCATAGGAGACTCTCCAAATGAAAAACATGGTGCTATTTTGAAGCACAGGTGTGGTAAAGGGTACTAACAATGCCCCTTCTCTCTTTTTTTATTTTTTTTCTTTTTTATCTTTTCCTTTTTTCTTTCTTTTTTTTCTTTTTTTCTTTTTTCTCTCATTGTCCGGAGTCTCATCCCGACTTGTGAGGGAATCATAGTCTCCATCATCCTTTCCTCACTGGGGCACTACTCTAAAAATGAATAATGATGATCATCACACTTCTATTTACTTATAACTCAAAAGAAATAAAAATTACAACTCGATACCTATGACAAAGTATGACTCTATATAAATGACTCTAGCATGTACCCGTATGTGCAATGATCTAGCGTAACATGTATGAAAAATGATGAACGGTGGCTGAGCCACAAACACTATGTCAGCTATATTATCATGCAAAGCAATATGACAATGAATGCTCAAGTCATCAAATGGAAGCGGTGGAAGTTGCATGGCAATATATCTCGGAATGGCCATGGAAAAGCCATAATAGGTAGGTATGGTGGCTTTTTTGAGGAAGATATAATAAGGCTTATGTGTGATAGAGCGTATCATATCATGGGCTTTGGATCCACCTGCCATAGCGACCCGATCCCAATGGACCGCTGTCTCTGTGCTTAAGTGTCATCCCTGGATCGGTATTGCTGACACACACAGTACTCGAGGATTTATTGCAGAGTTCATTCACACACTTATTACAACGAGTGTCTCAAAAAGAGTACTTATTACATTAATATGGCTGAAGGCCATCTAAATAAGATAACCATGGAAGCTTCGAAGATAAATGAGTCCATCCTACTCCACGGCAAAACTGAGTGCATGACAACGACCTATCGCACCTTACTCTTCGTCAGAAAACTCTGCAACATGATGCGTTGCAGCCGTGTAGGTCAGCACATGGAATATGCTGGCAAGACAACACTATAAAGCAATGAACAAATAACAGCTATCACTACATGTATATTCGGCTAGTGGAGGCTTTATGGTTATCATTTGCATAAAGCTAATTTTTCCCTACAACAATGGAATATATTTTATTTAACTATAAAGTTTGATGAAATTATTGAGAAGGTACCCCCTACTCAAACCCAAATTAACATTAATAACCCAACAAATTCATTAAGTAAAGTGATGAGATCAACACAATAATTCAAGTACCAGATAGTCAAGATGTCCGTAACCGGGGACACGGCTAACCATGATTAATTTATACACTCTTCAGAGGTTTGCGTACTTTTCCCCACAAGACTCGTTCTCCTCCTTGTATTTGTTGCACTGCATGATGTTTGAGAAATGGATGACCGAGACACAGTCTTTCCGAAGAGGTCCCCTTAACCGATAGATAGGCCGGTGCACCTATAATTCCCCTACATCTGCTAGCCAATCATGGAAAGGATTCCTAGAACTTACTCAACTATGCCAGAGCCCATAATGCCTTGTGGTTGCACACAGAAGTTTCTAGCATGAATAATCTTATGATCCCTTTGAGCCTGGGTGGCATTCCATAGGATGATCACATGGGTACCCCGGGATCTCCTAGGAAAACACCGGATTCCCCAGGTGCCCACAACCAATCCACCCAGATGTGTATTAAAGTAGCCACCTTAAGTTTCCCTTAGTTATAAATAACTCTCACATCTTTCATGAATCTCACAAACCAATCCACATCTATGAGCACAGCAAAGTAGTGCAAGCATAACGCAATAATACCCAGGGTTTGTATATAAGACAATAGGTTCCTACCTCATCAACTACTTCCCAATTCCCATATGTTATTCAAAAACCTACTCATGCAATGTTTGAGGATTTCAAACTAATGCATAAAAACTGGGTAAATAAGGGATATGATCAAAGTGTTACTTGCCTTGTCGATGATCGTAAAACCCCTAGAGATTCGTAGTAGCAAGCCTCGCACTCCGGAAACTCTATCATGAACAATCAATAGCATACATAAGCACTCAAGCATAAGATACAAGGTAAAACCCAAATAAAAGATCTAAACAGAAAGTTCAAGTGAAGAGCTTCGATTTGCAAGAAGAATCAATCGAATCGGAGTTACGAAACTCAAACTATGATCAAAAGAAGTTCAAATTCAAATCTGTTTGAAACCAAATTTTAAAATTTCAAAATCATGTTCAAGTTGTTTATCTCGATAGAGGGGAACAAAACAAAGATTTTGGCATTAGTTTCACTAGATTTGGATAAACGAGCAAAGAGTAGTGAGGGTTTGAAGATCAGGGACTAATATGTAAGAAAAATATTTGCAGATAGGTCCCTGGTTGAAAATTAAACTAAAAAGAAAAATCTAACGAACGAACGTTCGCTAACAGAAACTAACAAAAGATTTCATTCGTTAACAAAACGAATCGGGTGAACGTTCACTAAATAACATAACCTAAATAATAAACCGATCTAATACGCAAAACCGAAAAAACCGGGGCGGTTTTACGGTTTTATACCGGTTTGGGGGGAAAAGGCCGGCGGCGACGGCAGCAACTCCGACGGGCGGGGCTACGCGGCGGGAGGCGGTGTCAGAACCGGCGTGCGGCGGCGTGGGCGGCGGTAAAGCGAGGCAAAAGCACGGGCGGGGCGACAGCTGCGGCGTGCGGCGGCGGCGACGTGGCAGCGCGGTGGCGACAACACGGCGGCGGGGTGGCGACGACTTGGGAGGAGAGGGCAGCGACGGGCGGCTATTTAAAGAGGGGGTCGGGGCATCCGACTTGGGCGAGGGGGCGGCGGGCGGCGTAGCCGGCTTGGACTCCGGCTAGAGTCTGGCGTGAACATGGCGCAGGAGGCGGTGCGGCGAACAGGCCAACTGGGCCTTCGGCCCAGTTCGGTCCGAAAGGATTTTTTTAAAATAATTTCGCCGCAGAGAAAAATCCAAAATAAAATAAATAATAAATCCTAAATTTCCAAAAATAAGTTTCACGATCCTCTCATAATATATAGGACCACGTGGACATTTTTCTGGGCTAAAGTGCAATTTTTCTGACCATGATCTTCTCAATACAATGTTCTCCTCGATGTTCTTATAGATCTATCCGATGTAATACTCTTTTGCAGTGTCTTTGCCAAGAGCCGATGAATTGTGGATTTATGATCAGCTTATCTATGAATATTATTTGAATGTTCTCTGAATTCTTATATGCATGATTTGGTATCTTTGCAAGTCTCTTCGAACTATCGACTTGGTTTGGCCAACTAGATTATTTTTTCTTGCAATGGGAGAAGTGCTTAGCTTTCGGTTCGATCTTGTGGTGCTCGATCCTAGTGACAGAAGGGGAACCGGCATGTATTGTATTGTATTGTATTGTTGTCACCGAGGATAACAAGATGGGGTCTTCATCATATTACTTGAGTTAATTCCGCTACATCATGTCATCTTACTTAATACATTACTCTGTTCTTATGAACGTAATGCTCTAGATGCAGGCAGGAGTCGGTCGATGTGTGGAGTAATAGTAGTAGATGCAGAATTGTTTCGGTCTACTTGACACGGATGCGATGCCTATATTCATGATCATTGCCTTAGATATCATCATAACTTTGTGCTTTTCTATCAATTGCTCGACAGTAATTTGTTCACCCATCATAATGATTTCTATCTTGAGAGAAGCCTCTAGTGAAACGTATGGCCCCGAGTCTATTTTCCATCATATAAGTGTTTGATCTATAATTTTAGTTTTCGATTTACTTTCTTTGCAATATTTTACTTTCCGTTCCATAAACCAAAAATACCAAAAATATTACTTTACTGTTTATCCATCTATATCAGATCTCACCAATAACCGTGAAGGGATTGACAACCCCTTTATCGCGTTGGGTGCTAGTTGGTGTTTGTTTGTGCAGGTATTCGGTGGCTTGTCGCATTGTCTCCCACTGGATTGATACCTTGGTTCTCAAAACTGAGGGAAATACTTACTCTACTTTGCTGCATCACCCTTTTCTCTTCAAGGAAAAAACAACGCAAACTCAAGAGGTAGCAGGAAAGATTTCTGGCACCGTTGTCGGGGAGATCTACGCCAAGACGAGACATACCAAGTACCCATCATAAACTCTCATCCCTCGCATTACATTATTCTCCATTCGCCTCTTGTTTTCCTCTCCCCCACTTCTAAAACGATTTTTGAAAAGATTCGCCTTGTCTTCACCCTTCTTCCGTTTTTCTTCTTCGCTTGCTTTTTGTGTGCTCGTGTGTTGGATTGCTTGCTTTGTCACGATGGCTCAAGATTATACCAAATTGTGTGACTTGTCCAGCACCAACAACAATGATTTTATTAGTACTCTGATATCTCCTGATGCTAATGCAAAATCTTGTGAAATTAATACCGATTTGCCTAATCTTGTTACAAAAGATCAATTTTCCGGCCTTCCCAATGAAGATGCTGCATCCCATCTTAATAATTTTGTTGATTTGTGTGATATGCAAAAGAAAAAAAAGATGTGGATAATGATATTGCTAAATTGAAGTTATTTCCGTTCTCGCTTAGGGATCACGCTAAAACTTGGTTTTCATGTTTGCCTAAAATAGTATTGATTCATGGAACAAGTCTAAACATGGTTTTATTTCCAAGTATTTTCCTCCCTCTAAGATCATCTCCCTTAGGAACGATATTATGAATTTTAAGCAACTTGATCATGAACATGTTGCGCAATCTTGGGAGAGCGTGAAGTTGATGATTAGAAATTGCCCTACTCATGGTTTGAATTTGTGGATGATTATACAAAACTTTTATGTCGGATTGAATTTTGCTTCTAGAAACCTTTTAGATTCGCCCGCGGGAGGCACTTTCATGGAAATTACTTTTGGAGAAGCTACTAAACTCCTAGATAATATTATGGTTAATTATTGTCAATGGCATACCGAACGATCTTCCACTAGTAAAAAAGTGCATGCCATTGAAGAGATTAATGTTTTTAGTGGAAATATGGATGAGCTTATGAAATTATTTACTAGCAAGAGGGCTCCTATTGATCCTAATGATATGCCTTTGTCTACTTTCATTGAAAACAATAATGAATCTATGTATATTAATTTTGTTGGTAGGAACAATTTTGGTAATAACATAGAGGTAATTTTAATCCTAGGCCGTTTCCTAGTAATTCCTCTAATAATTATGGTAATTCCTACAACAATTCTTATGGAAATTATAATAAGATGCCCTCTGATTTTGAGAATAGTGTTAAATAATTTATTAGTTCACAAAAGAATTTCAATGCTTTGATTGAAGAAAAATTGCTTAAGATTGATGATTTGGCTAGGAATGTGGATAGAATTTCTCTTAATGTTGATTCTTTGAAACTTAGATCTATTCGTGTTTTATGCCTAGCTAGGGGCGTTAAACAATAGCGCTTGTTGGGAGGCAACCCAATTTTATTTTTGTTTTTTGATTTTTAGGTTCTCTTTTGCAATAAAAAAAGCATCTAGCATCTGTTTAGATGTCGTTTTATGTTTTAATTAGTGTTTATGCCAAGTAAGACCTTTGGGATAGCTTACAGTGATAGTTGATTTGATCCTGCTGAAAACAAAAACCTTTGTGCCCAGGAGATTAGTTTTCATTTTTAACAGAAGCACGATAAAATACTCATTCTTTTTGCAGAGCTTTGATAAAAAAATTTCCTAGGACTTCCTAATTTCTCAGGAGTTTTGGAGTTACAGAATTATTCGAAATATCCATATTACTACAGACTATTCTGTTTTTGACAAATTCTGTTTTTCGTGTGTTGTTTTCTTATTTTGATGAATCTATGGCTAGTATCGGGGGCTATGAACCATGGAAAAGTTGTAATACAGTAGATATTACACCAATATAAATAAAGAATTAGTTCACAACAGTACCAAAAGTGGTGATTTATTTTCTAATACTAACGGAGCTTACGCGATTTTCTGTTGAAGTTTTGTGTTGTGAAGTTCTCAAGTTTCGGGTAAGGATTTGATGGACTATGGAATAAGGAGTGGCAAGAGCTTAAGCTTGGGGATTCCCAAGGCACTCCAAGGTAATATTCAAGGAGGCCAAAGGGCCTATGCTTGGGGATGCCCCGGGAAGGCATCCCCTCTTTCGTCTTCTTCTATCGGTAACTTTACTTGAGGCTATATTTTTATTCACCACATGATATGTGTTTTGCTTGGAGCGTCTTGTATGATTTGAGTATTTGCTTTTTAGTTTTCCACAATGATCCTTGCTGTACACACCTTTTGGGAGAGACACGCATGAATCATGATTTATTCGAATACTCTATGTGCTTCACATATATCTTTTGAGCTAGGCAAATTTGCTCTAGTGCTTCACTTATATCTTTTTAGAGCGCGACAGTGGTTTTATTTTATAGAAATGGATGAACTCTCGTACTTCACTTATATTATTTTTAGAGTCTTTAGAAGAGCATGGTAATTTGCTTTGGTTATAAAAATTTGTCCTAATATGATAGGCATCCAAAAGGGATATAATAAAAACTTTCATATAGAGTGCATCGAATACTATGAGAAGTTTGATTCCTTATGATTGTTTTGAGATATGAAGATGGTGATATTAGAGTCATGCTAGTGAGTAGTTGTGAATTGGAGAAATACTTATGTTAAAGTTTGTGAGTCCCGTAGCATGCACATATGGTGAACCGTTATGTGATGAAGTCATAGCATGCTTTATTTATTGATTGTCTTCCTCATGAGTGGCGGTCAGGGACGAGCGATGGTCTTTTCCTACCAATCTATCCCCCTAGGAGCATGCACATAGTAATTTGTTTTGATGACTAATAGATTTTTGCAATAAGTATGTGAGTTCTTTATGACTAATGTTGAGTCCATGGAGCAAATTTCGCCGGTACCATAAACCGACCACATATCCTTCCTCAAAACAGCCACCATACCTACCCATATGGCATTTTCATAGCCATTCCGAGATATATTGCCATGCAATTTTCCACCGTTCCATTTATTATGACACGTTCCATCATTTTCATATTGCTTTGCATGATCATGTAGTTGACATCGTATTTGTGGCAAAGCCACCGTTCATCATTTTTTATACATGTCGCTCTTGATTCATTGCACATCCCGGTACACCGCCGGAGGCATTCACATAGAGTCATATTTTGTTCTAAGTATCGAGTTGTAATTTTTTTCGATCAAAGGGGAGCACCCCCGGCTCCATTTTCATAGAAAACGAAACCAAATACGCAGACAAGTCTTCTGGTAATGTCACCAGGTCTCAAAACAGTAACATGGTAATGTCACCAGGTCTCAAAACAGTAACAAAAGGACGGCAACAGGATGCCACTAGAAAGATATTCTGCTCCTACTAGAAATCTACTAGAGTAGCAAAGATAAAAGATAGAACATAACTAGACAACAGCTCGAACTGGGTAAATCAGCTCATTGGGAAAAGGACCACATGAATTGCTTCCGCCATCCTTGGATTCCCCTTTACTTGCTCCAGGGTAGCACGCCCTTCATGCGCCAGTCCGCAGATGTTTTTGGACCAGGAAAGTTGTTCCGTGGCTTCACGACATCTCAGTCTGGTTCCAGTTCCAGCGGCGACCTCAGCTTTTTCAACAGGTGGTCTTTGAAAAGTTTCATCGCCCCTTCCTGCAGCTCCTTGTGCGGTTTCATCTAGTCCCCTAGGTATGTAGCTATCTTCTGCCAGACATGTTTGACAGAAATCCATTTAGTTCTATTAAACATAATGAAGGTTCTAGTATTCCATATTCCCCAAAGGACAACAGAAGAAACTACATTCTAATGGGCAAATCTCTTCTCACAGAGCCAGCAAACAGCTAACTCACAGAAAGAAAGGAAAGTTTTACCAAAAATAATCTCTACCTCTTTCCACATTAATCTAGCAACGACACAGTCAAAAAACAGGTGGTGAACTGATTCTATTTCACTACAGTGAACACATTCCAGGGGTTTGGGTATGCCTCTTTTCCTTAGGTTATCAATGGTCATAATTTTATTCTGTGAAAACAACCAAAGAAATCCCTGTATCCTGGGTGGTACCTTCAAGCTCCACACCACAGGCGTGTAAACAGGTTGCACCCCTCTAAAGTTAATAATAGCATACAAAGACTTAGAAGAATAGATGCCTTTAGATTCATATTACCAAATCAAATTATCTTCTTGATCAGTAAAAGTAATCGATCTGGCAATGGATTCTATATCAAACCATTGTTGCATTAGCACCTCATCAAAATTCCTTCTAAAAGAAATCCTTAGAGTACCTCCATCCCAAGTATCTGCAATGGTCTTGTTTTTATCATTAACTATACAATACAATTTCCAGTACTGGGTGGCAAGTGGAGAGTTACCAAACCAAATATCTTCCCCAAACCTAATAGATCTACCATTCCCAACAGACCATTTATACCCCAGTTTAACTGCTTTCATAGCCCACATCACCCCTCTCCAGAATTGTGATGGGTGAGGGTCATTACAGCAAAGAATATTAGGTCTCTTGGTATTATATTTGGAATCAATAACTCTCTTCCAAAGAGAGCCTTCACTAAAAATATATCTTTTAATCCAAGACCCCATTAAGCACAGGTTCAAATACTGTAAATTCGGGATCCCCATCCCCCATATTCTTTTCTCATACACACAGATTGCCAGTTAGCTAAGTGAATTCTAGGGTTTCCTTCCTCATCACTCCAGAGACAATTAGCTAGTTGAGAGTTGATCAAATTAATTGCCCATTTTGGGAATTTAAAAAAGGATAGCATGTAAATAGGGATGTTGGCTAGACAGGTTTTCACTAAAGTAACTCTGCCTAATAATGAAAGTAATTTACCCCTCCAGCTAGCCATCCTAGTGAGCAGAGCATCAACAAGGGGTTGTAAATCTTCTCTCCTAAGTTTATCAAAATGCAAGGGGATCCCTAAATATTTGATAGGGAGTTTCCCCTTAATACAACTGAAATGTCTAGGAAAGCCTGAATTTCTGCCTCCTCCAAGTTAATGGGGACTAATTCACTTTTGTGATAATTGATGGACATGCCAGAAACTAACTCAAAACAGGCCAAGGCCCACTTGAGATTAATAGCAGTTCTATGATCATTATCCACAAAAAGGAGAGTGTCATCTGCATATTGTAAACATGTAATCCCTCCTGGGTGGAAATTAGGGCACAGCCCTCCAACCAACCCTGCCTGTGAACCTTTAACTATCATTTTAGCAAAACCATCTACTACAATGTTAAAGAGCAAAGGGGAGAAAGGGTCCCCTTGTCTCAAACCACTACTAGTAATAAAGAAGTCACTCTCCTCACCATTCACCTTGACTCCAATGGATCCTTGCTGAGTTATGCTCTTAACCCAGTTGATCCATTTTCTACCAAACCCTCTAAGTTCAAGAACCTCATAAACAAAATCTAAGTTAACTTTATCATAAGCTTTTTCATAATCTATTTTTAAAATCATCCCTTTCCTCCCAGAGGGGTGTGTAGTATGTAGCACCCCATGTGGAGTAACTACACTCTCCAGGATATATCTACCTCTAATGAAGGCAGATTGATTCTCATAAATCAATTTACCAATTATCAAAGCTAATCTATTAGTCAGAACATTGGTAAAAATCTTAAAGGAACAATTAAGTAGACCAATAGGCCTAAATTTCCTCATTTCTTTTGCCTCTTCTTCCTTAGGAATCAGAGTGATCATGGCAAAATTGAGTCTAAAAATGTCCAAGTCATGTTCAAACCATGCCTCAAACATGGCCATCAGATCATTCTTAATAATATCCCAAAAGTTCTGATAAAACATAAAAGGTAAGCCATCAGGGCCAGGGGCCCCATCTGAATAAGAATCAAACACAACTTTTCTAATCTCTTCCTCAGTGAACTTGGCCTCTAATTTAATATTGTCTTCCACACACACTTTCTCATCAACATTGAAAAAGTCTTGCTTCAAAGCAATATCAGTCCTCTGTTCAGCTTTGAAGAGATTCTTATAAAAATCAACAGCTATTTTTATCATCTTACATTGTTCAGATGTGGGCCCCTCAGGGCCCTCTAGTACAGAGATCATCTTTTTTCTCCTCCTTTGGTTAGCCACAGCTTGGAAATATGATGTGTTTCTATCTCCCTCTAGAATATCCCTATCTCTAGACCTCTGTCTAGCACTAGTCTCCTCTTTACACCAAATTTCCCCAAGTTCAAAGAGAATCTCCTTCATTCTACATCTATCTATGTCATTCAGACCATTATTTTCTGCCTGTATATCTATCTTGTCATACTCTGCCATGAGAGCTTTCTTATGGTTTCTAAGGTAAGCCTCTAGGTTGGCACTCCAGCCTCTAGCAAGTCTTCTAAAAGCTCTCACTTTACTTTGCTAGATATCTATAGGGTTTGAACTAAAACACTTAGTATTCCAGGCTTTAATCACTATATCTCTAAAATCAGGTCTAGCTAGCCACCATTTCTCAAATTTAAAGCTAGATTTCTTAAGTGGATCATCACAACCAGATTCCCATATAACAGGTGTATGATCACTCCCAATTCTAGAAGTATTCTAGCACTAGCTAAAGGAAAGGTGGCTTCAAATTCAGTAGTACAAAAAATTCTATCAATCCTGGACAGAATCATATCTGCCTGGTTATTTGCCCAGGTATACATCCTACCAGACATATTAATTTCTATTAAAGACCAAAAGTATATCCAAGAATTAAATTTATCAACCCACTTAAAATCTACTCTACCATTGTTCTTATCAGTCTGATTTCGAACTAGATTGAAATCCCCACCTATAATTGCAGGGCCATTCCAGTTAAGAAAGTTGTGGTGCAATTCAGAAATAAATTCTAGTTTACCTTCTTCATATGCAGGTCCATAGACCGTAGTAATCCTAGAAACTATCTCAGTGTCATTTTTGCACACCACTACATTAACTGAGAATTTAAGGATTTCCCAACTAATAATTTTAAAGATGTCAAGATCTACCCCTACCAAAATACCACCAACAGATCCAATTGCAGGTAGCCACTTCCATTCAAAATTCCTATTTCCTAATAGGTTCTTAAGAAAAGAATTAGAGAAAGTTTCCTTTTTAGTCTCTTGGAAACCTATGTAAGAAGGTCTTAAAGGAGTAATGGTATCTTCTATGCATTTAAGTCTACCAGGAGCCGCAACTCCTCTAATGTTCCAAAATATGTACCTCATTTTGGAACTTTTTTATCAGGGTGCTTGCCCTGTCTATTTCTACTACCAGGTGTTCCCACCCTACCACAACTACTTCTATCATCTAGCATTCTATCATTATCATCTAAAACAACTAGAGAGGTATTGTTGATCCTATGATCTAATTTCTCTCTAATTTCTACACCAAGAGAATCTGTCATATCTACTATTTCCTCAATAGGTAAGACATTAAAAGGGTTTGTATCAATTATACCTCTCACTGTTGTCTTTGGAATCTCCAAGTTTTTCCTCATTTTGAGCAGCTCAGCCTTCTCCATGATGGGTAAGTTGTCTTTCACTCTAGTGCTCTTTCTTGCAGCTTGTACTGGTCCCCAGGATCCCGGCTTTTTTGAAGTCTTTCTATTTTTATATTCAAACATCATTGCTTCTTCATCATATGTAGGCATGATGTCCTCAGGTAAGTGGACTTCCTCTTCCTCTTCCTCAACTTACCCATTATTAAAAGTGTGAAAAGAGTGATGATCTTCATTATTAGAGCATTGTCCCATGTGAGGAAAGGATGATGGAGACTATGATTCCCCCACAAGTCGGGATGAGACTTTGGACCAAAAAAGATGCCAAAAAAATGAGAGAAGGCCCAACAAAAAATGAGAGAAAAGAAAGAAGGGGCAATGCTACTATCCTTTTACCACACTTGTGCTTCAAAGTAGCACCATGATCTTCATGATAGAGAGTCTCCTATGATATCACTTTCATATACTAGTGGGAATTTTCATTATAGAACTTGGCTTGTATATTCCAATGATGGGCATCCTCAAATTTCCCAAGGTCTTCATGAGCAAGCGAGTTGGATGCACACCCACTCAGTTTTCTTTTTGAGCTTTCATAAACTTATAGCTCTAGTGCATCCGTTGCATGGCAATCCCTACTCACTCACATTGATATCTATTAATGGGCATCTCCATAGCCTGTTGATACTCCTAGTTGATGTGAGACTATCTCCTTCTTTTTTCTTCTCCACAACCACCATCTATTCCACCTATAGTGCTATGTCCATGGCTCACGCTCATGTATTGCGTGAAAGTTGAAAAAGTTTGAGAACATCAAAAGTATCAAACAATTTCTTGGCTTGTCATTTGGGTTGTGCATGATTTAGATATTTTGTGTGATGAAGATGGAGCATAGCCAGACTATATGATTTTGTAGGGATAAGCTTTCTCTGGCCATGTTATTTCAAGAAGACATAATTATTTTGTAATTATGCTTGAAGTATTATTAATTTATGTCAATATTAAACTTTAGTTTTGAATCTTACAGATCTGAACATTCATGCCACAATAAAGAGAATTACATGGATAAATATGTTAGGTAGCATTCCACATTAAAAAATTTATTTTTATCATTTACCTACTGAAGGACGAGCAGGAATTAAGCTTGGGGATGCTCGATACGTCTCCAACGTATCTATATTTTTTGATTGTTCCATGCTATTATATTATATGTTTTGGATGTTTTATATGCATTAATATGCTATTTTATATGATTTTTGGGACTAACCTATTAACCTAGAGCCCAGTGCCAGTGCCAGTTTCTGTTTTTTTTCCTTGTTTTAGAGTTTCATAGGAAAGGAATACCAAACGGAGTCCAAATATAATAAAACTTTCGCAATGATTTTTCTTGGACAAGAAGACACCCAGGAGACTTGGAGTGCAAGTCAGAAGACCCACGAGGCGACCACAAGGGTGGAGGGCGCGCCCCCAACCTTGTGGGCCTGTCGTTGACCCCCTGACCTAGATCTTCCTCCTATATATACTCTTATACCCCGAAAACTTCCAGGGGAGCCACAAAACCACTTTTCCACCACCGCAACCTTCTGTACCCGTGAGATCCCATCTAGGGACCTTTTCCAGCATCCTACCGGAGGGGGATACGATCATGGAGGGCTTCTACATCAACACCATTGCCTCTTCGATGAAGGGTCAGTAGTTTACCATGGACCTACGGGTCCATAGCTAGTAGCTAGATGGCTTCTTCTCTCTCTTTGATTCTCAATATCATGTTCTCCTCGATGTTCTTGGAGATCTATTCGATGTAATACTCTTTTGCGGCGTGTTTGCCGAGATCCGATGAATTGTGGATTTATGATCGGCTTATCTATGAATATTATTTGAATCTCCTCTGAATTCTTATATGCATGATTTGATATCTTTGCAAGTCTCTTCGAACTATCGATTTGGTTTGGCTAACTAGATTGGTTTTTCTTGCAATGGGAGAAGTGCTTAGCTTTGGGTTCAATTTTGCGGTGCTCGATCCTAGTGACAGAAGGGGAACCGACACGTATTGTATTGTTGCCATCGAGGATAACAAGATGGGGTTTTCATCATATTGCTTGAGTTAATTCCGCTACATTATGTAATCTTACTTAATGCATTACTCTGTTCTTATGAACTTAATACTCTAGATGCAGGCAGGAGTTGGTCAATGTGTGGAGTAATAGTAGTAGACACAGAATCATTTCAGCCTACTAGACACAGACGTGATGGCTATATTAATGATCGTTGCCTTAGATATCGTCATAACTTTGAGCTTTTCTATCAATTGCTCGGCATTAATTTGTTCACCCATCATAATAATTTCTATCTTGAGAGATGCCTCTAGTGAAACCTATGGCTCCCGGGTCTATTTTCCATCATATAAGTTTCCAATCTATAATTTTAGTTTTCGATTTACTTTCTTTTCAATCTTTTACTTTCCGTGCCATAAAACAAAAATACCAAAAATATTACTTTACCGTTTATCCATCTATATCAAATCTCACTTTGTAAATAACCGTGAAGGGATTGACCACCCCTTTATCGCGTTGGGTGCAAGTTGGTGTTTGTTTGTGCAGGTATTCGGTGGCTTCTCACGTTGTCTCCTACTGGATTGATACCTTGGTTCTCAAATTTGAGGGAAATACTTACTCTACTTTGTTACATCACCCTTTCCTATTCAAGGGAAAAACCAACGCAAGCTCAAGAGGTAGTAGCAATCCCATTCTTGCCATCTTCCAAATCACGGTGAGATCTTGGCCTAACCCCAAGAGATATACCTTGGCCACCAACTACCACGGCTTCATCCGTGAGACTAACATCCTTGAACAATGTAGTCTGATGATCCTGCCCGAATACCTTCTCGAAAGCTTCGGCCTCCTTCACCGTGAACCCCTCCTCATCAACTTGTTCATCGGGACCTTCGTCATACGAATCCGATGCATAGCCACGGGAATAAGGGATGGAATGGTCCATGGTCTCTTACAAATGATATTTGTCGAGATCGCCCACATTGTTGTCATGGAGATAAACTTCATTGTCATCATCCGCATACTCATCATTCTCCTCTTGCAAAGCTTCATTTTGGTTGTTTGGAAACGGGCTCAATGTTGGCCTCACTTGTTGGGTCAAAGGAGGCTCAACAATTTCATCTCGGTTCAAGGGTGGGGGGCTACTACCAACCAAAGGGGAGGGGTTCCGGTTCAAGTCCAAATGCAAACTTGAATCAACCTTCTTCATTGCAAATAACTAAAGAGCCTTGTCTAATGATTCGGCCACTGTCTCCTTGTATGCAACCCAACGTTGCTGCGAGTTCACACGCATTGTCTTCCAATGGATGTGCATTCTAAAACCAAAATTATGCCTTCCCTCCAACTAAAACGATATCACTAGGGTCCATCCAATTCAAATCTTTCCTCACTTGTTCCAAGAGCTCCACATAGCTAGTACTATTATCAAACACCATGTCAAGCTCATCCGGGTCTGGTTCAATATTGCCTTTCAAGAAGGCGTCTTTGTCCCCATGATGAACAAAAACACATGTTCTTCCCATCTCTATAAGCATTCAAACAACAAAACATAACATTTCTTCCATGAGTACTAATCCAAGGATTAACACGGAATACAAACCCTAACATGGATATGAAACAACAACCCTAACCCTAACCCTAACCCTTGCCCAACATAACAACACCCATAACCCTAACCCTAACATACTAACAAGCCTAACCCTAACACCAACATAAGAACACCCATAAGAATAACCCTAACATACTAACAACCCTAATCATAGGAAATTGGCAACCAAACATCTCATACCTCCATACAAATCTCTAGATCCATAAAAAACTAGGGTTTCCCCAAATAGCAACAAATGAGTAATATGTTAACATTTCTTGGATCAAAACAAGGGGATGAGAGAAGATTACTGATGACCCACAAGTACAGGGGATCAATTGTAGCTCTTTTCGATAAGTAAGAGTGTCAAACCCAACGAGGAGCAGAAGGAAATGACAAGTGGTTTTTAGCAAGGTGATTTCTACAAGTACTGAAATTGTAAGTAGCAGAGTTGTTTGATAGTAAGATAATTTGTAACGAGCAAGTAATGATAGTAGTAAGAAAAGTGCAGCAAGGTAGCCCAATCCTTTTGAGGCAAAGGACTGGCCAAAACGGTCTCTTATGATAAGCAAAGCGTTCTTGAGGGTACACGGGAATTTCACCTAGTCACTTTCATCATGTTGGTTCGATTTGTGTTCGGTACTTTGATAATTTGATATGTGGGTGGACCGGTACTTAGGTGCTGTTCTTACTTGAACAAACCTCCTACTTATGATTAACCCTCCCGCGAGCATTTGCAACTACGAGAAAAGTATTAAGAATAAATTCTAACCATAGCATTAAACTTTTGGATCCAATCGGTCCCTTACGGAATAGCACATAAACTGCGGTTTAAGCTTATGTCAATCTCGCAACCCATCATTTAATTGCTACTCCAGAATGCATTCCCTTAGGCCCAAATATGGTGAAGTGTCATGTAGTCGACGTTCACATGACACCACAAAGGGAATCACAATATACATACTATCAAAATATCAAACACATATCAAATTCACATGATTACTTGCAACATGATTTCTCCCGTGACCTCAAGAACAAAGGTAACTACTCACAAATGATAAACATGCTCATGATCAGAGGGGTCTTAAATAGCATATTGGATCTGAACATATAATATTCCACCAAATAAACCATATAGTAATCAACTACAAGATGTAATCAACACTACTAGTCACCCACAAGCACCAATCTATAGTTCCGGTGACAAGATTGAACACAAGAGATGCACTAGGGTTTGAGAGGAGATAGTGTTGTTGAAGATGTTGATGGAGATTACCCTCCCCAAGATGGGAGAGTTGTTGGTGATGATGATGATGATTTCCCCCTTCGGGAGGAAATTTCCCCCGACGGAATCACTCTGCCGGAGGGCAAACGTGCTCCTGCCCAAGTTCTGCCTCGAGGCGGCGACGCTCCGTCCCAAAAGTCCTCTCCTTATTTTTTCTAGGTCAAAATGACCTATATACCAGAAGATGGACACCGGAGGTGGGCCTGGGTGAGCACAACCCACCAGGGAGCGCCTGGGCTCCCTGGCGCGCCCAGGTGAGTTGTGCCCACCTGGTGGGCCCCCTATTGTAGTTATTTGCTCCAATAACTCTTAAATATTCCATAAAAAATCCCCGTGAAGTTTCAGCCTGTTTGGAGTTGTGCAGAATAGGTAGCCTCGCGTAGCTTTTCCAGGTCCAGATTTCCAGCTGCCGGAATTCTCCCTCTTGGTGTGTACCTTGCAAATTATGAGAGAAAAGGCATTAAAATTACTCCAAAAAGCATTGTTATGGATAAAAAATCATAAATAACAGTAAGAAAACTTGATGCAAAATGGACGTATCAACTCCCCCAAGCTTAGACCTCGCTTGTCCTCAAGCGAAAACCGAAATCGAAAAATATGTCCACATGCTTTGAGAGAGATGTGTTGATAAAAAAAATACACACACAGAAGCATCATGTTGATTATTATAACAGCAACAAAATTAAACATAGGACATTTATCATGGAAATTTTATCATATACTTCTCATGAATAAGTAATAGTTCATCACACAATCGAAGTATAAAGCAAAAACTCTATTAGAAACCAACAAACTATGTTCTCAGTCAACTTTGCAACTACAATTCATCATCTTTTCAGGAAGGGTCACCTGTCGGAGCCTTTAGGCAAGTCCACATACTCAACCATCATATAGTCTTCTATGATTGCTAACACTCACCGCATACACATGAGCAAAACGTTTCAACCGGACACATAGAAAGATAGGGGCTTATGGTTTCGCCTCCCAACGTCCTCACCTCAAGGGTGATGTCAACAATAATAACTCATGCCACCCATATTCAACTAGACATATGTGCCTAGATCTTTCCTCACCACATGATGCTTGCCAAAGGAGAAAAATAAAAGGAATAGAGATAAAAACTTTGACTCTTGCATAAAAGTAAAAGATAGGCTCTTCCCAGAGTTAAGCAGAGGTTGCCATGCGCTTATTTGTTTGTATGCTCAATCCCTTAGTGCAAAAGAACGTCACGTTACATTGCCCCTTGTGATAGCTACCTTTATTATGCAGTCTGTCGCTTTTATTCTTCACCATCACAAGTGCAACCCTCAATTTTATCTTACACTAAATGATCTCACACTTTTAGAAGCAATTTATATTGCCTTTTTGCACCGATGACAACTTACTTGAGGGATCTTGCTCAATCCCTAGGTAGGTATGGTGGACACTTGAAAATAAGATTTGGGTTTAAGGGTTTTTGGATGCACAAGTAGTATCTCTACTTAGTGCAGAATTTTTGGCTAGCAAAGATAGGGGGCAAGCACCACATGTTAAACGATCCATGACAATATGACTTCTATGTGAATATAAACAAACATAAATCATTAAGTTGTCTTCATTATCTAACGTCAACAATTTTGGCAAATAATATTTGGATGAGGGCTCACAATCACAAAAGATTTCTAGGATAGTATATTTATATGTGAATCTTCTCTTCCCTTATTGATTCTTTCATGAGTTGCATCATTGACTAATGCTATGTTTGTCAATCTCTAATAAAATTTTCTACTTATACTTTTCCTTATGTGGTGCCATCACCTACCAAAGGATTAGTATATGATCTTATTAATTTATTTCCTTTCTTTTATTTATTTACTTTCTCTTTTTCCTTCTTTATTTCTTTTCTTTATTTGCAACATGAAAGTAAAGAAAGCAAAAACTCAAACTAACTTTATTATATAACTTGCACACGATTACAAGGATAGATCACTAAGAAAACTCTCAAAGGAGAAAGGATCGAACTAAAGTTTTATTCATCTAAAGCAAAAGATCGAACTAAAATAAGTAAAAGCAAAAAGATAGTGGGATGATATGATACTGGGGCACCTCCCCCAAGCTTGGTGGAAGCCAAGGGGAGTGCCCATAACAGATACTCAATTCTCCTTTGGTGGTTAAGAAGATGATGGTGGTGATGAAGCGATCCTATCATTAAGGATCAAAAGATTCTCCAATTGATGGATGATGCTCCGGAGGTGGGTGATGTGCTCTTGATGCAGAATATTTTCACGAGTGAGATACTTATTTTGTATATGAACTATTTCAATGATGCGAAAGGCTTCAATCTCAGCAGGAGTAAGATGAGTAAGGTAAGGTTTAAGGATATCTTCCTCCTCCTCCTCCTCAGCTGGCAGTGCCTGTTCGAAGACCGGAGGCTGATCTACGGTAACCTCCTTGCTCTCATCTCCTCCGACGGCTTCCGCGGGCTCTTCTCTCTTCAACTCGATCTTCATCAGCCAAGCATCCTCTTCCATGTTGTTGGAGGAAGAAGAAGACATGATGCCTAGCTCAACAGATCTGCGAGAAAACAACAAGAAAAGAGAATAGAGGATTTCTCCGTGATATGGTGATCAATAGGTTTGGGAAGTATATATAGATGTTTTATCTTGGGGGACAAGCAAACTATAGAAAAACAAAGTCCGGAAGGTGTCCCAGGTGGGCACAACCCACCTGGGCGCGCCAGGAAAGCCAGGCGCGCCCTGGTGTCTTGTGCCCACCAGGGGACGCTCACTGGAAGTTTCTTTATTTCCAAAATTCTTAAATATTCCAAAACCGATAAAAAATATCTTTCAGATTTTTTGGAGTCTGTTTACTTACTGTATCACGTACCTCCTTATTTTCACGATTCTAGAGTGTTCTGGAAGGACTCTTTTATGTGTTCTTCCGGTGTCAAAGTTTGGATAATATTACTTTCAACATTAATAGGCGTACCTGAGATATAATGCTTTATTCATTGCCCATTGACAACCTTCGGGTTAGTACCTTCGGAATTATTTATTTTGATGGCTCCAGACCGATAAACCTCCTTGATGACATATGGGCCTCCCCATTTTGAGAGGAGTTTTCCTGCAAATAATATGAAACGAGAGTTGTACAAAAGAACATATTCCCCGACTTTAAACTCACACTTTTGGATTCTTTTGTCATGCCATCTTTTAACTTTTTCTTTGAACAATTTTGCATTTTCTTAAGCTTGGGTTCTCCACTAATCTAATGATCTAATATCAAATAACCTCTTTTCACCGGCAAGTTTGAAATCATAATCGAGTTATTTGATTGCCCAACATGCTTTATGTTCTAACTCAAGAGGCAAATGACAAGCTTTCCCATAAACCATTTTATAAGGAGACATACCCATAGGATTTTTATATGCTATTCTATAAGCCCAAAGTGCATCATCTAATTTCTTAGACCAATTCTTCCTGGACCTATTGACAGTCTTTTGCAAAATTAATTTTATTTCCTTATTGCTAAGTTCAACTTGACCACTAGACTGAGGATGATATGGTGATGCAATTCTATGGTTAACATCATACTTGGCAAGCATTTTACGGAAAGCACCATGAATAAAGTGTGAACCACCATCAGTCATTACATATCTAGGGACTCCAAACCTTGGGAAAATAACTTCCTTAAGCATTTTAATAGAGGTGTTGTGATCAACACTACTAGTTGGAATAGCTTCTACCCATTTAGTAACATAATCAACAACAACCAAAATATGTGTATACCCATTAGAGGAAGGAAAAGGTCCCATATAATCAAATCCCCAAACATCAAATGGTTCAACATCAAGTGAATAATTCATAGGAATTTCTTGACGCTTACCGATATTACCTATTCTTTGATAGTCATCACAAGATAAGACGAACTTACGGGCATCCTTGAAGAGAGTAGGCCAATAAAATCCAGACTACAATACCTTATGAGCAGTTCTATCTCCAGCATGATGCCCTCCATAAGCTTCAGAGTGACATTTCTGTAGGATTTGTCCCTGTTCATGCTCAGGTACACAACGTTTAATAATAACATCTACTCCTTCTTTATAAAGGTGTGGGTCATCCTAAAAGTAATGTCTTAAATCATAGAAGAATTTTTTATTTTGTGGTATGTAAAGTTAGGTGGTAAATATTTAGCAACAATGTACTTAGCATAGTCAGAATACCAAGGAGTACTATGAGAAACATTTATTGCAGCTAACTACTCATCAGGAAAACTATCATCAATAGGTATCACAAGCAAACACCACTGCTAATAATTCTTTTTCAGTAGTAGCATAATTTGTTTGAGCACTGTCTAGAGTTTTACTAGCATAATGAATTACATTAAGTTTTATTATCAACTCTTTGTCCTAGAAAAACACCAACAACATAATTACTACCATCACACATAATTTAAAAAGGCAAGTTCCAATCAGGTGGTTGAACAATAGGTGCAGATATTAAGGCTTTCTTGAGTGTTTCAAAGGCTCCTAAACAATCATCATCGAAAACAAAGGGAACATCCTTTTGCAAGAGACTAGTAAGAGGCCTAGAAATTTTAGAGAAGTCTTCGATAAATCTCCTATAGAAACCAGCATGACCTAGCAAACTACGAATACCTTTTATATCTTTAGGACATGGCATTTTCTCAATTGCATCAACGTTACCTTTGTCCAGTTCAATACCTCTTTCAGAAATTTTATGACCCAAGCACTTCTCCTAATTCAAGACAAGATTTGTTTGTTCACATCTCTGCAAAACTCGATCAAGACTGCTTAAAAAATCATCAAAAGACTTCCCATAAATAGATAAGTCATCCATGAAAACCTCAACAATCTTTTCACAAAAGTCTGAGAATATAGCAATCATACATCTTTGAAAGGTAGCAGGTGCATTACATAAACCAAAAGGCATACGTCTATAAGCATAGGTTCCAAAAGGACAAGTAAAATTGGTATTTTCTTGATCGGGTTGAGAAACAGGTATTTGTGAAAAACCAGAATATCCAACAAGGAAGCAAAAGTGTGCGTGCTTAGATAATCTTTCAAGCATTTGATCAATAAAAGTCAAAGGGTAATGATCTTTTCTAGTTGCTTTGTTTAATTTTCTAAAATCTATTACCATTCTATAACCTGTAATAATTCTTTGTGGAATAAGTTCATTCTTATTATTAGGAACAACAGTTATACCTCCTTTCCTAGGGACACAATGAACATGACTTACCTATCTACTATCAGCTATGGGATAGATTATACGTCCTTCCAGAAGTTTTAATATTTCCGTTCTTTCCACTTCTTCCATCTTCGGATTTAACCGACATTGGTGATCAACAACGGGTTTAGCATCAGGTTCCATATTAATTTTGTGCTGACATAGAGTGGGACTAATGCCCTTTAAATTATCAACAGTATATCCAATAGCAGCTCAGTGCTTCCTTAGAACTTTCAATAATCTTTCTTCTTCATGTTCTGAAAGGTTAGCACTAATAATAACAAGATATATTTTCTTTTCATCAAGATAAGCATATTTCAAAGTGTTTGGCAATTGTTTTAATTCGAACACCAGATCACCTTTAGGTGGAGGAGGACCTCCTAGAGTTTCAATAGGCAAATTGTGTTTAAGTAGGGGACATTGTTCAAAGAATATTTTATGTATTTCATTTCTTTCATGCATATGAAAATCATTTTCATGGTCTAGCAAATATTGTTCTAAAGGATCTGTAGGTGGTACACCAAAAGAAGCAAGACCAATTAATTCATCCTTACTAGGCAATTCCTTTTCATGAAGATTCCTACTAAACTTGGAAAAAATAAACTCATGAGACTCATTACCAAAACTAACACCGACAGTTTGTTTCTCACAATCTATTCTAGCATTAACGGTGTTCAAGAAAGGTCTACCAAATATAATGGGACAAAATTCATCTTGTGGGGAACCAAGAACAAGAAAATCAGTAGGGTATTTTATTTTCCCACGCAAGACTTCAACATCTCTAACAATCCCAATTGGTGACATAGTGTCTGTATTAGCAAGTTTAATAGTAACATCTATGTCTTCTATTTCTGCGGGTGCTATGTCATTCATAATTTCTTGATATAATGTGTAAGGAATAGCACTCACACTAGCACCCATGTCACATAAACCATGATAACAATGATCTCCTATTTTAACTGAGATGACAGGCATGCCAACAACAAGTCTATGTTTATCCTTTTTATCAGGTTTGGCAATTCTAGCAGCTTCTTCACAGAAGTAAATAACAGTCCCATCCATATCTTCTTCCAAGAGATCTTTAACCATAGCAATACTAGGTTCTACTTTAATTTGTTCATCAGGTTTAGGTGTTCTAATATAGATTTTGTTATCCATAGTTGAAATTTTAGCATGTTCCTTTATCCTAACAGGGAAAGGTGGCTTCTCTATATAAGCAGAAGGAACTACTAGATCAACAAGTATAGTTTCTTATTTAACTGATACTGGTTCTTTAGTTTCTTCTTTAATAGGTGGGTTATATTTAAACCAATTCTCTTTAGGGAGATCAACATGAGTAGCAAATGATTCACAAAAGGAGGCTACTATCTCAGAGTCAACTCCATATTTAGTGCTAAACTTTTGAAAAGCATCGGTATCCATAAAAGATTTAACACAATCATATTAAAGTTTAATACCTGACTCTTTACCTTCTCGAGTTCCCAATCTTCAGAGTTGCATTTAGTTCTTTCCAAAAGATCCCACCAGAATTCAATAGTATTTTTCATAAAAGAACCAGCACAAGAAGTATCAAGCATGGTTTGATCATTACGAGAAAGCCAAGCATAAAAGTTCTGGATAATATTTTCTCTTGAGAGCTCATCATTGGGGCATGAATATAACATTGACTTAAGCCTCCCCCAAGCTAGAGCGATACTTTCTCCTTCATGAGGCCAAAAATTATATATATAATTCCAATCACGATGAACTAGATGCATAGGATGAAAAAATTGGTGGAACTCCAAATTCAAATGATTCCAATTCCAAGATCCAATATCATCGCCTAGCCTATACCATGCCAATGCTTTTGCCTTAAAAGATAAAGGGAAAACCTTTTTCATAACTTCATCCCTAGGTAAACCTGCAAGCTTAAACAATCCACAAATTTGTTCTACATATATCAAGTGCATATCAGGATGTTCGGTTCCATCTCCTGCATAAGGATTAGCTAGTGTCAGCGTCCTGGGAATGGGAGTACCTAGACTTTCCTACCTGCGGCCCAGGGCGTGGCTCCACTAGTGGCCTGGTATGGCCCATCTTCACTAGCAACCACTCAAGAAACTCGCGAGGGGCCAAGCCTTGTGAGGCGGACGACACCAAGACCTCCTCCGGGGCGGCCTTCCTAGGCTGGCTCCCGAGGAGCGGAGATTTCTATGCAAGGGGCACCTCGCGAGGAGCACGTCACGTGAGCCATAACGACCAAGGCCAGGCGGGCGGCAGCGGGCGTAGAGTACACGTTGCCTCTTTGGTGCTAAAGGGGCAAGCGCAGGAGAGGAGTCCTGAGGCATCAGGCAAAGGTTTCCATATCGGCGCAACGAGACGAAGACCAGCAGGACGCCAGGGCGGAGGTCACCACGGAGCCCATGACGGCGTCACCACCAGAGTCTTTGGCAGGCGAAGACCACCTTTTGTCAGGATAACTTGTACTAGTTGTCCCCCTTCAAATTGGCCATCGTGGGATCTCTTCCTGCCTAAACATTTGGGAAGAGGATCGGCGCCTCTATAAATAGGACTAGCGACAACCATAGGGGGGAGATCGGATCGGGGACGGATTGTTCACACCATCCTCAGCACACAAGCTCACCGAGCTCAAGAACACCTCTTCTTAGGAGGCTGCTCATCCCTTGTACTGTTCATCATCAGCCGGCAAGGCAATCCACCACACCACACTGGAGTAGGGTATTACACCACATTGGTTGCCCACAGCAGTATAAACTCTTGTGTCCCTTGTTCCGTGGTTTCGGCATGTTAGGCCTTGAGATCGTGGTGAGAGTGCGAGCTAGGGGGAGAGAGATCTTCGTGCGCACCCCAGAGTTCGAACCTCAAGGGTTTGCCGGAACCCGTAATCCGACATTTGGCGTGCCAGGTAGGGGTGCGCTGAAGCTTTTCTTCTGTCGATCCATGCATTGCTGCTCCACCACGTCCATGGCGGACGCACACCGAGCCCGCGCCGAGCGCCGAGCCGCCCTCGCCGCTCGTGTCGCTTAGACAGCTCCTATCGGCGGGCATCCCCGTCGTTCTCCATCACCCACCACCAATGCCGCCACATGCCCGGCGGGAAACGAGCAGCAAGCTGATACGTCTCCAACCTATCTATAATTTTTGATTGTTCCATGCTATTATATTATCTGTTTTGGATGTTTATGGGCTTTATTATACACTTTTATATTATTTTTGGGACTAATCTATTAACCGGAGGCCCAACCCAAATTGTTGTTTTCTTGCCTATTTCAGTATTTCGAAGAAAAGGAATATCAAACGGAGTCCAAACGGAATGAAACCTTTGGGGGAGTTATTTTTGGAACGGAAGCAATCTAGGAGACTTGGAGT
Source organism: Triticum urartu (assembly GCF_003073215.2). Taxonomy (NCBI): domain Eukaryota; kingdom Viridiplantae; phylum Streptophyta; class Magnoliopsida; order Poales; family Poaceae; genus Triticum; species Triticum urartu. Next base: position 240,443,495 of record NC_053025.1, read on the forward strand.
AGACGTCAGGGAAGCTTCGAGGTGGCCACGAGCCAGGGAGGCGCGCCTGCCCCCGGGCACGCCCCCACCCTCGTGGGCCCCTCATGGCTCCCCTGAGTGACTTCTTTCGCCTATATATGTCCATATACCCTAAAAACATCGGGGAGCAGAATAGATCGGGAGTTCCGACGCCAGAAGCCTCCGTAGCCACCGAAAACCAATATAGACCCGTTCCGGCACCCTGCCGGAAGGGGGAATCCCTCTCCGGTGGCCATATTCATCATCCCGACGCTCTCCATGACGAGGAGGGAGTAGTTCACCCTCGGGGCTGAGGGTATGTACTAGTAGCTATGTGTTTGATCTCTCTCTCTCTCTCTCTCTCTCTCTCTCGTGTTCTTGAGGTGGTACGATCTTGATGTATCGCGGGCTTTGCTATTATATTTGGATCTTAAGATGTTTCTCCCCCTCTACTATCTTGTGATGAATTGAGTTTTCCCTTTGAAGTTATCTTATCTGTTGAGTCTTTAAGGATTTGAGAACACTTGATGTATGTCTTGCATGTGCTTATCTGTGGTGACAACGGGATATTACTTGATCCACTTGATTTTGGTGATCAACTTGCGAGTTCCATGACCTCGTGAACTTATGCATAGGGGTTGGCACACGTTTTCGTCTTGACTCTTTGGTAGAAACTTTGGGGCACTCTTTGAAGTTCTTTGTGTTGGTTGAATAGATGAATCTGAGATTGTGTGATGCATATCGTATAATCACACCCACAGATACTTGAGGTGACATTGGAGTATCTAGGTGACATTAGGGTTTTTGGTTGATTTGTGTCTTAAGGTGTTATTCTAGTACGAACTCTATGATAGATTGAACGGAAACAATAGCTTCGTGTTATTTTACTACGGACTCTTGAATAGATCGATCAGAAAGGATAACTTTGAGGTGGTTTCATGCCCTACAATAATCTCTTCGTTTGTTCTCCGCTATTAGTGACTTTGGTGTGACTCTTTGTTGCATGTTGAGGGATAGTTATATGATCCAATTATGTTATTATTGTTGACAGAACTTGCACTAGTGAAAGTATGAACCCTAGGCCTTGTTTCCTAGAATTGCAATACCGTTTACGCTCACTTTTATCACTTGCTACCTTGCTGTTTTTATATTTTCAGATTACAAAAACCTATATCTACCATCCATATTGCACTTGTATCACCATCTCTTCGCCGAACTAGTGCACCTATACAATTTACCATTGTATTGGGTGTGTTGGGGACACAAGAGACTCTTTGTTATTTGGTTGCAGGGTTGTTTGAGAGAGACCATCTTCATCCTACGCCTCCCACGGATTGATAAACCTTAGGTCATCCACTTGAGGGAAATTTTCTACTCTCCTACAAACCTCTGCACTTGGAGGCCCAACAACGTCTATAAGAAGAAGGTTGCGTAGTAGACATCAAGCTCTTTTATGGCGCTGTTGCCGGGGAGGTGAGTGCTTGAAGGTATATCTTTAGATCTTGCATTCTAATCTTTTAGTTTCTTGTTTTATCACTAGTTTAGTTTATAAAAGAAAATTACAAAAAATGGAATTGAGTTTTCCTCATATGCTTCATCTTTTTAATGTCTTTCGTGAGAATAAGGATTCCGATAATTGTGCTCAAGTGCTAGAAGAAGAATGCATTAGAATGTTTGGCACTAAATATATGAATGATGAGCATGATTGCAATGTTGTTAGTATGAATTCCTTGAATATCCATGATGCTAATGATATGCAAAGCCACAAGCTTGGGGAAGCTATGTTTGATGAAGATGATATTTTTTGTCCCCCAAGTTTTGATGAGGAAATTTATTTTGATGATAGCACGCCTCCTATTTATGATGATTATATTGATGAAAGTGGGTTTGGAAGAATGTCAACTTTAGGAAGTAATGACCCCACTATTTTGGAGGGTGTTGAATCTTATTGTGATAATTATGAAAGTGGATTTGGAGAGGTCATGACTTTATTTAGTGATGAATCCACTATTTCGGAAGAGGTTCCAATTGATTATTGGAACAAAGTTGCTATCTATGATGATTATTGTGATGACATGTATGCTATAAATAATAATGATAACCATGAAACTTGTCATCATGATTTTAGTTTTCAATTGGATTATGCCTCACATGATAGTTATTTTGTTGAGTTTGCTCCCACTATTCCGAATGAGAAGAATTTTGCTTATGTGGAGTGTAATAAAATTCTATGGTTGTAGAACATGAAAAGAATGCTTTATGTGATAGTTATATTGTTGAATTCATTCATGAAGCTACTGAAAATTATTTTGAGGGAGGAATATATGCTTGTAGGAATTGCAATAATATCAAGTTTCCTTTCTATGTGCTTAAAGTTTTGATGTTATGCTTGTTTTGCCTTCCTATGCTAGTTGATTATTGTTCCCATAAGTTGTTTGCTCACAAAATCCCTATGCATAGGAAGTGGGTTAGACTTAAATGTGCTAGTAATATTATTGCAGCTCTACGAGCTGAGCATCGAGGCGGCCAACGGCGACGAGAAAGTTAGGGCGAACTGGTTTCCCATGGCTCTCAAAGATGGTGCTCGCTCATGGCTCCTTAATTTGCCCCCGGGGTCAATCTCCTCCTGGCGTGAGATGCGCGACCGCTTCGTTGCCAACTTCCAGGGCACTCGCGACCACCCAGCGGCCGTGGGTGACCTGCACCGCGTCAAGCAGCAGCCAGGAGAGACCCTGCAGAAGTACATCCAGCGCTTCAACAGCGTTCGCCTCAAGATTCCCAAGGTAACAGACGAGGCCATCATCTCAGCGTTCTCTGATGGCATCCGTGATGTCAAGATGAAGGAGGAGCTCGCCATCCACGAGGACTTGTGCACGGCCCTAGAGATTTTTAACATGGCGACCAAGTGCGCAAGAGCTGAGGAGGGGCGCCTCTCCCTCCTCGAGCTCCCTGTTGCTGACCCAGCAGAGAAGAAAGCCAAGGCCAAGGACGTGAAGCACAAGGGAGTAGCTGTGCTCACGGCGGAGCCGGACACAGAGCGTGGCCGGGACCACCCCGAGTCATCTAAGAGCAGCCGTCCATTCTACGCCTTCCACAACGTGCACAACCACAGCACCAACGACTGCCAAGAGCTCAGGGCCATTCGAGATGGACGCTTCGGTCGGCGCCCCGAGCGCAACGACCCGGGCTACGACGGAGGAGGAGGATGAAGTGGGGGACGCTGGGATGATCGTGGCCCCCGTTAGGAGTGGCGCGACCAGCCTCGCGAGGACCACTGGCAGGAACAGCCTCGCGAGGGCGCCTGGAGGGACCAGCCTCATGAGGACCGTCCTCAGTGCAATGTTGGCCTCCCTCCGCTGCCGCCACCACCAAGGAGGAACGATGACCACCATCCGGACGAGGGGGCTGGGGGCTTCCAGGAGCCACGGGCTATCACTTGCATCTTGGGTGGTGCTCAGGCCCTAGCTTCCCAGCGCATCTTCAAGAAGTTTGCTCGTGAGGTGAACACGGCCCTTCCCAGGCTCGAGGCCACGCGCCCGCTCAGGTGGTCCATGTGCGCCATCACCTTCAGCTCGGCAGACCAGCTCAAGTGCGCGGCGACTGCCGGCGTCCTTCCAATGCTTTGTTCACCAGTCATCAGCAACGTCCAAGTCACCGAGACCCTCATCGACGGTGGCGCAGGGCTCAATGTCCTGTCCGTCGAGATGTTCGATAGCCTCCAAGTGCCATACGATCAGCTACAGCCTACCAAGCCTTTCTTAGGAGTGACCGACGGCTCCACCACCACGATAGGGCAGGTTCGCCTCCCTGTCACCTTTGGCCAGCATAACAACTACCGCACCGAGCTCATCGACTTCGACGTCGCCCACATCCATCTGCCGTACAACGCCATCCTTGGGTATCCAGCATTGGCCAAGTTTATGGCAGTGACACACGACGGCTACAACGTCCTCAAGATGCCAGGGAGTGGTGGCGTCATCATGGTCCCCTGTGAAGAAGGAGATGCGGTGTGCTCCCTCGAGTGTGCCTACTAAGCTGCTGCAGCTGAAGACCCCAAAAATGAAGGCACCCTGTACCCTCCCGAGGCCATCCCCAAGAAGAAGAAGCAGCTACTCCACCTAGGGCCTCAGGAGAGCGGTGTCTCCAGCGGCACCACCTTAGGATCCGCGCCCGCAGCAGGGGCACCTCCCTCCCTTGCATAGGAAGGTGCGCCTGGCGCCCTCCTCGGGCAAGGCTCGAGGGCTCTCTTCTGGAGGGCCTCAGACCTAGCCAACATCATGAGGGAGGCGCTCGGGCACCATGTGGAGGCGTGCTTCGCCGCACGTTTCCCTTAGAAGGGCACCGGGCGAGGAGTGCCTGGTGCTCAGGAGTTCATCATCAGGGCGACCCAGGAGCTTCAAGAGGCAAGGGCCATATGTGGCGACCGCCGCCCACCACCCGGCATAGCTCCCCATCCCGGCGAGGACGGCAGGCTACGCGTCTGCATCGACATTCCAGGGCTTTAACAGGGCCGCATCTCAAGAGCGCTTCTGGCCTTCGCGCGTTGGTCGGTGCGAGGGTCCACCTCACAGCAACGTTCGCATGCCATTTGGCTTGCCAAATGTGGCCGTCACCTTCCAGCACCACCTGCGGAGAATTCAGGCAGCTCGGGAGGCCAGGCATCACGCTGTCCTAGCGGAGATGACGACGGTCCTCAAGGAACCACCCTAGCCCCCGGAGCCTCCTGAGGCTCAGGGCCCTGGTGGCTCATGAGGAACGACTCCTTCAACGCGCATCTTCAGCTACTCCAACACCGCTCCAGCTACGGTAACAGGTGACTCTTTCCAGTTCATTCATTTGGGGGCGCCCCTCGGGCAGCATCATCCCCAAGTCGCACGGGCCTGTCCCTGCGATATGTATCGTTTTGCATCTCTAGCTTACTTTGATGGGGGCGCCCCTTGGCCTGCATCATCCCCAGGCCGCATGAGTCTGTCCCTGTGGCATGTATCGTTCTTGCATCTATCTAAGCTAACATGCCGCTTTGCTTGAGTCGCTTTATGACTATCACCTGCTCATCTAGTACTTCGATACCCCACCCGCGACCGCCCTCGTTACCACGGGAGCCGCGCGCCGGTTGTCTTTCTTTAGGATCCCTCGCATGAGTAGGCTAGGCACGGCGTCTGTGCTCGGGTCCGTCCCTGCAACGTCAATAAACCCAACGACTGAGCTATGTCTGGTGGGCCGGCCCCATTCACGTCACCTCTTGGGGTCGTTGGTGTCTGGCCTTCTCATGTGACCGCCTCAGGAAATTCGTTCGGCGCAGGTTTCCTAACCATCTTTCAGGACCGCTGAAGCTATCAAGAACCAAGACCAGGCGCAACCCGCTTTGAGGTAGGGCCTCATGAGTCCCGCACTGGCTCATGGGTGCGCAAACACACCTCGTCTAGCCCTGTCGTGCAAGCCACGTGTCAGGGCGGGGCTGTACACGCCCCGGGGGTTCCACTCAGAGGGAGCCCTCACCCACGCACCAGTGGAAGCACCATGCTCCGTGTTGGCAGTCGACACGGTCGAGGAGCGGCTATGCCCGTGCAAGTGCGGAAGCGCTATGCTCCGCGCTGGTGATAAACAACTAAGGGCGGCCCCATGGCCGTACCAACCTCAGGGAGCCACCCGGATCAGTGTCCAGCCTCACCGCAATGTTCCCCCTTGGGAGAGACGCGCGAGGGGGCTCAGCACGGGAGCTTCTCAGGCCTCGCCTAGCGTACGCCACCCTGCCAGGTCCCTCGGACCTAGTCGTCACACACCCCTCCCGAGCTGGACCTCGACGAGGGCAGGTATGAAGGTCTGTTTGAGCGTCAAGGGGGACTCCCAAGCATCGTGAGTCAGGAGCCTAACTGGCCACGTAGCCGCTCACCCCTTGGTCCCTCCTAGTGATCCGGACGGCCCAAAGGCGGCTGAGGTATGCGTGGGGTCGGGCCCTGTCGACATAGAACCCTAAGGCCTTTTTTTGCATTTCCTTCCCGCAGGTTGTTTGCACGTCAAGGGGGACTCCCGAGCATCGCGACTCAGGAGCCTAACTGGCCACGTAACCCCTCACCCCTTGGTCTCGTCCTGGTGATCCGGATGGCCCAACGGCGGTTGAGGTACGCGCGGGGTCGGGCTCTACTGATGTAGAACATCAAGCAAATGGGAAGGAAATCGCGGAACCTAAATAAATTATTATACATCATACTGTCCTTCAAACATCAAGCTGAGTTTTAATGCCTCCACGAGGCATGTCTCATGTCACCAGGAAGTTCGCGGGAAAATAAAACGATAAGGAGCGCCGTTCTTCACCAGCAAGCCTTGTCTTCAGCCTGGGCGCCGTCGTTAGGAAGCGCCTTCCCCATCGACAGCGTCACCATCGGTCGCATTGTTGGCCTTGGTCGCAAGATTGGCGGCGCTGTCGGTTGGAGGTGCAGGCTCAACGGCGAGGAACTTCTTCAGCAAGGCCTCCACCTGGCCCTCAACGGCTGCAGCAGCAGCTACGCAGCCCTCCTCCTCCACGGGCTCGAGCAGCTCACCGAGGTGAACGCCGGGGTCACGAAGATAGAGATGGCTGAAGACGCGCGTCAGGACAGATGAGGTGAGCGCGTGGGCTTGCCCCTCCACCAAGGGACCGATTTCGTCGGCAACACCCTCGAGCACCATGACAAGATGAGGGAGCAGCTGGGCAAGGCCTTCGTCATTGGTCGCCAACGGCTTCTCCAATCCCTTCTCATAGAAACCCTGCAGCACCGCACGGTACCTCTCCTTAAGAGATTTGAAGGCAGCGCTGTCATCGGCAGGAACCTTCGCCTTGGCCTCCAGCTGGGCCTTCTCTGCCGCCACCTTCTTCTCCAGCTCCTCCAAGCGGCTGCGTTCTGCGACCTGCGCCCTCGCTGACTGCTCCATCTCGGTGTCACGACTGGTGATGGCGTCTTCTCGGGCCTTCATCTTCTCCTCCTCCACCCTGTGACCGCGGTCCTCGGCCATGCGCTCGTTGCGCATGGTCTCCAGCTCGGCTTCCATCGACCGGCAGCGCTCCTTGGCAGCCTCAGCGTCCTTCAGCACCACCTCACAAGCGGCCGCGGCTTGGTCAGCGGCTTGCTTGTACTCCTCGGAAGCTGCCACGGCCTGGCCCAACGCCGTCCTGACAGACGCATTGGAGTGCAACCAACTCAAGATCATCTCCAGGCGCCTCGCCACCAAGCAATGGTCGGCGCCTTGAAGATCATCCCGCAACCGAGTCAGCGCGGAAAGAGCCTCCCCCCGAACATCAGGTGCGCCAAAAGGATCAAGGGCCAGCGGCATAACGGGAGGAGGAGGCAGCGTTACCGCCACGGCTTGCGCGCTGGCTGTGGCAGAAGAAGGAACCAGGGGCTCCTGAGCCATTGAAACATCGGCGGGCGAGCTGGGGGTAGGTACCTCTGGAGCCGGCTTGGCAGTGGAAATCTCCTTCTCCTGACACCGGTCCACCAGGCCTCGCGAGGAGGACCGAGCTGGAGAGGCTTGGGTGCCGTGACCACCCTTCTGTGCAGGAGGAGGCACGGCCACGGCAGACTGCTTCTTTGCCGCCGACGTTGGCCTGGCGAAGCAAGGAAGGGCGTCAGAAGCAGCAGCAAGAGCAAGAACGAAATCAGGACGAGGCACTTACCGATCCACGGCGGCGTAGTCCCTCGGCCTCTTCAGGACCGCGAAGCCCATAGGCTTCACAGCCTGGGGCGCCGATGCGCGGATCTCAGGAGCGTCGCCTCAGGAGATCAACGCCGACCGACTCTTCGTCGGGACCCCAGCCGGTGGCTTCTTCGAGGGGGTAACCCGAGACCTTGTGGAGACCCCACCAGAGGGTAGGACCTCCTTCACCGGATGGTCATCAGCGTCGTCGTTGTCAGGCAAGGTGCGAAGGAGGTCGACCTTGCGCGGAGGGGAAGTCTCCCCGGCCCCCTCCCGGGTCGCCTTCGAGTCCCGCTCCTCCTCCTCTTCGGAGTCACCGAAAGACACCACCACCAGAGTCATCACCACCAGGACATCGGAGGACGCCGGAGGCACAAGGCCGTATTCATTGAAGATAGGCATGGCGGCAGCAATCTCTGCCCCGTCAGCGCGGCGGTACAGCGGAAGATGTGAGTCCGACGGGAATCCCTGGTCCTCCCCGACCAGGAGTCGCAGGGCAGCGTCCAGCTCCTCATCGGACAGAGAGTCAGGGTGCAGGCAGAGGTTGTTCCCCTCGTCCTCGAGCTTCCAAAGGGGGCGCTAATGCAACTGAAGAGGGGCCAGGCGCTGCGCCAAAAACTCCTTGAGTGTCATGGACCCCGTCAGCTTCTGTGCCCTCAGATCGTCGGGCTTCAGGTCAGCGGCCGTCTTCTCCAACACATGCTTCGCCCAGGGGTCGGAGAGCTTCATGCTGAGCCAGCTCTCATTAGAAGAAGGCATCCCGGTTGGCAGCGACAGCCAGGGGTAGGAGCACTTGGCGTCCATAAGGACCCATTTGTTCCTGAAGCCCTCAGCCTTCTTCCCTGCCTTCGAGATTGCGTTAGTCCGGTTGGCTGCGAGGAAATTGGCGCATCCCGAGCAGTGGCATTCCTTGATCCGAAGGAAGAAGAAATGGCGCAGCAGCGCCACAGATGGCATCACCCCCACAAATGCCTCGCAGTAGAAGGCAAAAATTGACAGGAGGAGAACGGAGTTGGGATGGAGGTGAAGAGCATGGAGGCCGTAGTGGCTGAGCACGGCGTATAAGAAGTCGGAAAAGGGAGGAACCAGCCCCGTGAACACGCTATTCAGGAAGAAAGGACGAAAGGTGCTACCCGGAGCCTCAGGCTTGGCGGAGCTGGCCTGCAGCGCCGCTACTCTTCCCTCGTCGTCATCACCCACCGTCATCCGGTGCACGGCGGCGAGCTTCTCCTCTGAGACGGTGGGCGCGCTCAAGGCTGGCTCATAGCAGGCGGGTGAGGCGCGCGAGGCCTTGGTCTTGTCGGGCGCCATCTGATGTGATCTCAGGGAGAATCCCTACTAGGTAGGAGGTCTCTTGGGGTGAGAGGAGCAAGAAAGGGGATCTGGAGCAAGACCAAGGGAAGCAATGAGGGCACTGCGGTGTGCGCCAGCCTTTTGTCAGACAGGTAGTTGCCGAGGCAGCGTGGGGAAGTGGAGACGCCCAAAACTGGTCAATCGCCATGCGTCAATCAAGGTCGCGGCTATTGGAGCCCGCGGCGCTCCGCACTTGCCCCTTGGCTTTGCCACGAAGCCAAGTATGAGCGCACCTTGGGACCGGGGGCTACTGTCGGTGTCTTGGGAACAGGGGTACCCAGACTTTCCTGCCTGTGGCCCAGGGCGTGGCTCCACCAGCGGCCTAGTACGACCCATCTTCACCAGCAACCACTCAAGACCTTTGCAAGGCGGATGACTCCAAGACCTCCTCTAGGACGGCCTCCCTAGGATGGCTCCCGAGGAGCAGAGATATCTATGCAAGGGGAACCTCGCGAAGAGCGCGTGACATGAGCCATGACGACCAAAGCCAGGCGGGCGCCAGCGGGCGTAGAGTACTTGTTGCCTCTTTGGTGCTAAAGGGGCAAGCGCATGCGAGGAGTCCCGAGGCATCAGGCAAAGGGTTCCATATCAGTGCAACGATACCAAGACCAGTAGGACGGGAGGATGGAGGTCACCGCAGATCCCACGATGGCATCACCACCAGAGTCTTTTGCAGGTGTAGACCACCTTTTGTCAGGTTAACTTGTACTAGTTGTCCCCCTTCAAATTGGCCGTTGTGGGATCCCTTCTCGCCTACACATTTGGGACGAGGACCGGGGCCTCTATAAATAGGACTAGCCACAACCATAGGGGGGAGATCGGATCGGGGACGGATCATTCAAACCATCCTCAACACACAAGTTCACCGAGCTCAAGAACACCTCTCCTCAAGAGGCTATTCATCCCTTGTACTGTTCATCATCAGCCTTCAAGGCAATCCACCACACCACACTGGAGTAGGGTATTACACCACATCGGTGGCCCGAACCAGTATAAACTCTTGTGTCCCTTGTTCCGTGGTTTCAGTGTGCTAGGCCTTGAGATCATGGTGAGAGTGTGAGCTAGGGGGAGAGAGATCTTCGTGTGCACCCCAGAGTTCGAACCTCATGGGTTTGCCGGAACCCGTAATCCAACAGCTAGCAATTGTTCTATCATGCCCGAAGGAATTTCATATTCAATATTTTCAGTAGGTGCAGTAGGTTGAGGGGTAGCTAATTATGGTTCCGGTCGAGGTGAAGATACCACGAACAAACCCCTCAAAGGATTGTTTTCCATAGTAACAAGTGACAATAAATTTCAGCACACTATATAAATGTTTCCTTACCAAAGGCGCTTCACTCCCCGGCAATGGCACCATAAAATAGCCTTGATGACCCACAAGTATAGGAGATCAATTGTAGCTCTTTTCGATAATTAAGAGTGTCGAACCCAACGAGGAGCAGAAGGAAATGACAAGTGGTTTTCAGCAAGGTGATTTCTGCAAGTGCTGAAATTGTAAGTAGCAGAGTTGTTTGTTAGCAAGATAATTTGTAACGAGCAAGTAACGATAGTAGTAACAAAAGTGCAGCAAGGTATCCCAATCCTTTTGAGGCAAAGGACAGGCCAAAACGGTCTCTTATGATAAGCAAAGCATTCTTGAGGGTACACGGGAATTTCATCTAGTCACTTTCATCATGTTGGTTCGATTTGTGTTCGGTACTTTGATAATTTGATATGTGGATGAACAGGTGCTTAGGTGTTGTTTTTACTTGAAAAAACCTCCTACTTATGATTAACCCTCCTGCAAGCATATGCAACTACGAGAAAAGTATTAAGAATAAATTCTAACCATAGCATTAAACTTTTGGATCCAATCGGTCCCTTATGGAATAGCGCATAAACTGGGGTTTAAGCTTTTGTCACTCTCGCAACGCATCATCTAATTGCTAATCCACAATGCATTCCCTTAGGCCCAAATATGGTGAAGTGTCATGTAGTCAACGTTCATATGACACAACTAAGGGAATCAAAACATACATACTATCAAAATATCAAACACATATCAAATTCACATGATTACATGCAACATGATTTCTCCCATGACCTCAAGAACAAATGTAACTACTCGCAAATGATAAACATGCTCATGATCAGAGGGGTATTAAATAGTATATTGGATCTGAACATATAATCTTCCACCAAATAAACCATATAGTATTCAACTACAAGATGTAATCAACACTACTAGTCTCCCACAAGCACCAATCTATAGTTCCGGTAACAAGATTGAACACAAGAGATGCACTAGGGTTTGAGAGGAGATGGTTATGTTGAAGATGTTTATGGAGATTGCCCTCTCCAAGATGGGAGAGTTGTTGGTGATGATGATGATGACGATTTCCCCCTCCGGGAGGGAAGTTCCCCTGGCGGAATCGCTCCGCCGGAGGGCAAAAGTGCTCCTACCCAAGTTCCGCCTCGAGGCGGCGGCACTCCATCCCGAAAGTCCTCTCCTTATTTTTTGCAGGTCAAAACAACCTATATACCAGAAGATGGGCACCAGAGGTGGGTCTGGGTGAGCACAACCCACCAGGGCATGCCTGGTCTCCCTGGCGCGCCCAGGTGGGTTGTGCCCACCTGGTGGGCCCCCTCTTGTAGTTATTTGCTCCAATAATTCTTAAATATTCCATAAAAAATCCCCGTGAAGTTTCAACTTGTTTGGAGTTGTGCAGAATAGGTAGCCTGACGTAGCTTTTCCAGGTCCAGAGTTCCAGCTGCCGGAATTCTCCCTCTTGGTGTGTACCTTGCAAATTATGAGAAAAAGGCATTAGAATTACTCCAAAAAGCATTATTATGGATAAAAACATCATAAATAATAGTAAGAAAACATGATGCAAAATGGATGTATCAATTACCTTGAAGGAGGGATTGAGTTCGAAATCCATGAACAAAATCTTCAAATTTGGAAGATTTGGAGAAGGATTTGAGAGGGGGAGAGAAGGGGAGAGGGGGCAAATCTCAGGTGGGGATTGTTTGGGGATTGAGGTGTGTGTGGGGGGAGTGGGGCCAACTAGCCAACTTGTAACAGATAGTGCAACGCCTAAGAGCTAGACGCTGCACTTTACATGGGTGGCGCCTGGCTCTAAGGCGCTGCACTGCTCGGTGCGGGCTCTGGGGCTGCCACGCTAGACAGAAGTGCAACGCCTTTGAGCTAGGCACTGCACAATAGGGTGTGGCGCCTCCGTGTCAGGCGCCACTCAAAAAGGCCAGCTGAGTGAATTTTTTTATGGGCAGTTCATTTTGTGAATTGATTTCGTCCACAGGTCAAAATTATCAAAATTGCCAAACTTTGAATTGAATCTCCAAAATAAAGGAAAGAGAAAAGGCTAATTTCAAGGCACTTTGACGCCTTGACGGAGATATTTGGCTACCAAATCCGTGTAATAACAAGTGATGATACATTCACCCTACCCACAGCACGAACATAGGCGTAGCTTTGCTTGCTTTGCTTGGTTCCTCTTTACATGAAGAAACACGCTTTCTCTATACACTTGTATTGCACCGGGGCTTGAGAAGTGTTTTATTTTACTGGTGGCATGACATATCGCCAAACATGACAGCCGCAATGATATAAGAGTTCCTGCTCCTGGTTGATCGTGTAGGCCTCATCGAGCTATCTAAGGGAGTTGATGACAAGATCTATTAGTCTTGGGAAAGGGATGGATGCTTCTCAGCCCATTCAGCTTACCAAGCCTTCTTCGCTGGTAGAACCGAGGCGCCGGCTGTGACTCCGATTTGGAAATCTAGGGCGCCAGCGTCCGCCAAATTCTTCACGTGGCTTGCTGCAAGAGATCGATGTTGGACAATAGATAGACTCCAAAGATGTCTGCTTCCACACCCGGCCGTGTGTCCCTTCTATGATCAAGAACCTAAAAACATAAACCACTTAACTCTCGGGTGTGTGTTTGCAAGGCAAATCTGGGCGGTTATAATGAACAATTGGGACAAGCCAGATTGGATACCTATCTCGGATGCAAAACTGGTGGATTGGTGGACAAAGCTCAATCCATCAAAGCAGTACAGACAGGAAATATGGACCGTGATGATTCTGGTGACTTGGACATTGTGGAAGCATAGAAATGACATAGTGTTCAACGGGGCTTCACCCTCTCGAGACTATGTACTCAAACAGATTGACGTGAACGAACAAGACTGGAGGGCGGCGAATCTACTACAGATAACGAGATCACTACCAAGTAGAGTAGACACAGTGGGTAGCTCTGAGTAGTCCGCATGTGGTCTATTGGCACTTTGTGCCCGAGATGATTTGTAACTAATTCTGCCTTCTTGGCATCTTCTATCTATGATCTTGATTCGTCATCTTGACGTATCCTTGAAAAAAGAAGTGTTTTTGGTCAATTTGGTGCCCTCTAAAGGCATGTACAATGGTGGCATATGAATACAGATGCCTCATGACAAAAAGTAGTTTGAGGTATTTACATATATTTTTTCTCCCGAATGCAAGCTATCACTAGTCGGCCTCATTAAGAAATAGAAAATAAAGACTCTAGTACACATGCATCTCTACTTTTCACTCCAACCTTTTCAGCTTTTGACACCAGAACACACTTTTTTTTCTCCAAGCACCCGCCTCCTGGAGAGGATCCCGGTTCCCTATCTGAACCTATTTAATCTGATATCCGATCCTACATGGCATGTGAGGCATCAACCTGGGGCTATGCATTGTACATGCCCTAAAGGGGGCAGAACCATTTTACAAACACCCTAAGAGTGCGCCAACCAAAACTATCCGCGCCTATCCGTTTGGATCGAAACGGGCCCAACAATCGGCCCAAGGCGCCGACGCAAATGGATTAGCGTCCGTGGGCGATCCATTTCAGGCCCAAATTTGGACCGCGTTTGCGTTGAAGCGTACATGTAGCGAACGCGCGCCACGCATACCCTTGTCCTCCCCCTGACTCGTTAGTCGGTGGCAAGTTGGTCATTCCTCATTCCTCCCATCGACAGCCAGCACATCCGGCCGCCCCACCCATTGCCACAGCCACCTAGTTCTGGAGCACAGGTCGGCCGTCCACACGCACACACCTCCCCTGGCAGCACGTCATCCCCCGACGACCCCATACTCTGGCGTTTGGTGGGTCATTTTTGCCGTTTTCCCAGAACCCGACATCGATGACACCACCCCCCTCACTTCCTCTGCCGGCAACACACAAGCACGACTACCTCGCTCGCTGGACACTGCCGATAGGCTTGCTACCTGGTCTCGGGGAGATGCGAGGCTCTTCATCGACCGGCTTCTTCCACCACGCTTGCAAGGTGTTCGACGATTTTCCCGCAAGGTACAAACGGACTCCGGTGACGAGTACTTTTTTCACAATTTCATTTGCGATTCAGATGATTCTTCATCCGACAAGGAGGAAATTGTTGCTGCTACTTTGGTCATGAGGGTGGTGCCCCCTTTCCTTTCTCCCATGAGAGGGAAAGGCAGGAGGGGCTAGCTCTCCCCCTTTTCCTTCCCTAGGGCTGGCCAAACAAGGGAGGCAGTGCACCATCCCCCTTTTGGGCTGGTCTGTCCCCTCCTTTGGCCCATAAGGCCCATAACTTGCCGGGGGGGGGGGGGGGGGGGGCGGAACCCCTTCCGGTGACCCGATTCCTTCCCGGTATGTCCCGAACACTTTTGGTGTCCAAATACCATAGTCCTATATACCAATCTTTACATCTCGACCATTTCGAGACTCCTCATCATGTATGTGATCTCATCCGGGACTCCGAACAACATTCGGTCACCAAAACATATAACTCATATAACACTATATCATCAACGAACATTAAGCGTGCGGACCCTATGGGTTTGAGAACTATGTAGACATGAGCGAGACACCTCTCTGGTCAATAACCAATAGCGGAACCTGGATGCCCATATTGGCTCCTACATATTCTACGGAGATCTTTACCGATCGAACCGTTATGATGACATACGTAATTCCCTTTGTCCATCGGTATGTTACTTGCCCGAGATTCGATCCCGGTATCTTCATACCTAGTTCAATCTCGTTACCAGCAAGTTTCTTTTACTCGTTCTGTAATATATCACCTTGTGAATAACTCCTTAGTCATTTGCTTGCAAGCTTATGATGTGTATTACCGAGAGGGCCCAGAGATACCTGTAACGATCATTATGCTAATCTCGATCTATGCCAACGCAACAAACACCTTCGGAGATACCTGTAGAGCATATTTATGATCATCCAGTTATGTTGTGATGTTTGATAGCATACAAGGTACTCCTCTGGTATCCGGGAGTTGCATAATCTCATAGGCGAAGGAATAAGTATTTGACATGAAGAAAGCAATAGCAATAAACTGAACAATCATTATGCTAAGCTGACAGATGGGTCTTGTCCATCACATCACTCTCCTAATGATGTGATCCCGTTATGAAATGACAACACATGTCTATGGTTAGGAAACCTTAACCATCTTTGATCAACGAGCTAGTCTAGTAGAGGCTTACTAGGGAGACGGTATTTGTTTATGTATTCACACATGTATTTAAGTTTTCGATCAAAACAATTCTAGCATGAATAATAAACCTTTATCATGATTTAGGAAATATAATAATAACCATTTTATTATTGCCTCTAGGGCATATTTCCACCAGTCTCCCACTTGCACTAGAGTCAATAATCTAGTTCACATCACCATGTGATTTAACACCCATAGTTCACATCGCCTTGTGACCAACACCCAAAGAGTTTACTAGAATCAATAATCTAGTTCACATCGCCATGTGATTAACACCCAAAGAGTACTAAGGTGTGATCATGTTTTTCTTGTGAGAGCGGTTTAGTTAACGGGTCTGTCACATTAAGATCCATATGTATTTAACAAATTTCTATGTCTACAATGCTCTGCATGGAGATACTCAAGCTAATTGCTCCCACTTTCAATATGTATTCAGATGGAGACTCAGAGTCATCCGGATCGGTGTCAAAGCTTGCATCGACATAACTCTTTATGACAAACTCATTATCACCTCCATAACCAAGAAATATTTCCTTAGTCCTCTTTAGGTATCTAAGGATAATTTTGACCGCTGTCGAGTGATCTACTCCTAGATCTCTATTGTACCCCCTTGCCAAACTCATGGCAAGGCACATGATATGTATCCAACGTATCTACAATTTTTGATTGTTCCATGCTATTATATTATCTATTTTGGATGTTTTATATGCATTAATATGCTATTTTATATTATTTTTGGGACTAACTTATTAACCTAGATCCCAGTGCCATTTTTTCCTTGTTTTTGAGCTTTGCACAAAAGGAATACTAAACGGAGTCCAAACGGAATAAAACCTTCGCGATGATTTTTCTTGGACCAGAACATGCCCAGGAGACTTGGAGTGTAAGTTAGAAGAGCTACGAGGTGGCCACAAGGGTGGAGGGCTCACCCAGGGGGTAGGGCGCGCCCCCAACCATGTGGGCCCCTCGGTGACCCCCTGACCTAGATCTTCCTCCTATATATTCACATATATTCCCAAACCACCAGAAGCATCCACAAAAACACTTTTCCACAGCCGCAACCTTCTGTTCCCGTGAGATCCCATCTAGGGGCCTTTTCTGGCATCCTACCGGAGGGGGATTTGATCACAGGGGGCATCTACATCAACTCTATTGTCCTTCCGATGAAGCGTGAGTAGTTTACCACAGACCTACGGGTCCATAGCTTGTAGCTTGATGGCTTCTTCTCTCTCTTTGATTCTCAATACCATGTTATCCTCGATGTTCTTGGAGATCTATCGATGTAATCTTTTTTTGTAGTGTGTTTGTCGAGATCCGATGGATTGTGGATTTATGATCAACTTATCTATGAATATTATTTGAATCTCCTATGAATTCTTATATGCATGATTTGATATCTTTGTAATTCTCTTCAAACTATTGGTTTAGTTTGGCCAACTAGATTGGTTTTTCTTGCAATGGGAGAAGTGCTTATCTTTGGGTTCAATCTTGTGGTGTCCTTTCCCAGTGACAGTAGGGGCAGCAAGGCACGTATTATATTGTTACCGTCGAGGATGAAAAGATGGGGTTTACATCATATTGCTTGATTTTATTCCTCTACATCATGTCATCTTACTTAATGCATTACCCTGTTCTTCATGAACTTAATACTCTAGATGCAGGCAGGAGTCGGTCGATGTGTGGAGTAATTGTACTAGATGCAGACAGGAGTCGGTCTACTTGACACGGATGTGATGCCTATATTTCATAGTCATTGACTTAGATATCGTCATAACATTGTGATTTTCTATCAATTGATCGACAGTAATTTGTTTACCCAACGTATTATTTGCTATCTTGAGAGAAGCCTCTAGTGAAACCTATAGCCCCCGGGTCTAGTTTCCATCATATAAGTTTCCAATCTTCTATTTTCCATCATATTAGTTTCCAATCTACTATTTTGCAATCTCTTACTTTCTGATCTATAAATCAGAAAACCAAAAAATATCTAATTTATTGTTTGTTTAGTTTTATCTATCTGTATCAGATCTCACCTTTGCAAGTGATCGTGAAGGGATTGACAACCTCTTTATCGCGTTGGGTGCAAGTTGTTGGATTGTTTGTGCATGTATTGGTGATTTGTCCGTTGTCTCCTACTGGATTGATACCTTTGTGCTCTAACTAATGGAAATACTTTTCTGTACTTTGCTGCATCACCCTTTCCACTTCAAGGGAAAAACCAACGCAAGCTCAAGAAGTAGTAGGAAGAATTTCTGGCGCCGTTGCCGGGGAGATCTATGCCAAGTTAGGACATACCAAGTACTCATCATAAAACTCTCATCTCTTGCATTACAATATTCACCATTTGCCTCTCGTTTTCCTCTCCCCACTTCTAAAACGATTTTTGAGAAGTTTTGCCTTTTTCTTCGCCCCTCTTCCATTTGCCTTCTTCGTTTGTTTGCTTTTTTTTGCCCATGTGTTGGTGTTCTTGCCTACCTTTATGGCTCAACCAAAGTGCATTTATCCTCACTTTAGGAGGTTGCAAGAAATTGAAAATAATGTTAGGAGCTTTATGTCTTTACAATTTGAGCACAATAGTTTCTTTAGAAATGAGCTTAAGGAGCAGAAAAGTTTTATGGAGTACATGAATAAAGAGCTCGATGATATGTCTAAGGAATTTTATGGTTTGAAATCTAAGTTTGCTCATCTTGAAAATTTAGTAGGCCAAATTTCTGATAAACAAGCTACCTTAGTAAACAAGATGGCCGCTAAATTGTAGTCTTTAAATAATGATGAATATCTTAAAGTGATTGATGTGACTCCTATTGAATCTTTGTTTTCCAAAATAAATCTTGATAAAGATGGGACCGGAGATGAGTCAACTTTAGTTAAAATGCGTCCCAATGGTTCAGAGTTTTTAGATCTTGATAAAAGTGGGATTGGAGAGGTCAAAACATTAAGTAGCAATAAACCCACTCTTTTGGATTTCAAGGATTTTAATTATGATAATTGTTGTTTGATAGATTGCATTTCCTTGTAGCAAACCATGTTGAATTATCCTCATTCTTATAATCAAAACAAAGCTTTTACTAAACATATCGTTGATGCTGTGATGCAATCTTTTGAAGAAAAGCTTGAATTAGAAGTTTCCATCTGTAGAAAACTTTATGATGAGTGGGAACCTACTATTAAGATTAAGATTAAAGATTATGAGTGCCATGCTTTGTGTGATTTGGGTGCTAGCGTTTCCACTATTCCAAAAACTTTATGTGATGTGTTAGGTTTCCGTGAATTTGATGATTGTTCTATAAATTTGCATCTTGCGGATTCCACTATTGAGAAACCTATGGGAAGGATTAATGATTTTCTTATTGTTGCAAATAGGAATTATATGACTATATATTTCATTGTTCTTGATATAGATTGCAATCCTACATGTCCTATTATTCTTGGTAGACCTTTTCTTAAAACGATTGGTGCAATTATTGATATGAAAGAAGGAAACATTAGATTTTAATTTCTATTAAGGAAGGGCATGGAACACTTTCCTAGAAATGAAATTAAGTTGCCATATGAATCTATTATGAGAGCTACTTATGGATTGCATAGCAAAGATGACAATACCTAGATCTATTTGTGTTTTTATGCCTAGCTAAGGGTGTTAAACAATAGCGCTTGTTGGGAGGCAACCCAATTTTATTTTATTCTTTGATTTTTGGTTTTGTTTTCAATAAATAATTCATATAGCCTCTGGTTAGATGCGTTTTAATTAGTGTTTGTGCCAAGTAAGACCTTCGGGATGGCTTACGGTGAAAGTTGATTTGATATTGCTGAAAAACAGAAAAATTTGTGCCCAGGAAAACAATTATCATGTTTTAACAGAAACATGATAAAATACTGATTCTTTTTGCAGAAGATTAATATTCAAATTTCCAAGGTTGCCCTAATTTTTAAGAATTTTTGGAGTTACATAAGTATTCGAGAGTTATAGATTACTACAGACTGTTCTGTTTTTGACAGATTCTATTTTCTATGTGTTGTTTGCTTATTTTGATGTATCTATGGGTAGTATCGGGGCGTATGAACCATGGAAAAGTTGGAACACAGTAGATATTACACCAATATAAATAGAGAATGAGTTCAAAACAGTACCAAAAGTGGTGATTTAGTTTCTTACACTAACGGAGCTTATGAGATTTTCTGTTGAGTTTTGTGTTGTGAAGTTCTTAAGGTTTGGGTAAGGATTTGATGTACTATGGAATAGGGAGTGGCAAGAGCCTAAGCTTGGGGATGCCCAAGGCACCTGTTGGTGTCAAAACCGGCAGATCTCGATAGGGGGTTCCGAACTATGCGTCTAAGGATCAAAGGTAACAGGAGGCAGGGGACACGATGTTTACCCAGGTTCGGGCCCTCTTGATGGAGGTAGAACCCTACGTCCTGCTTGATTGACTTTGATGAGTATAGGGGTTACAAGAGTTGATCTACCTCGAGATCGTAATGGCTAAACCCTAGATGTCTAGCCTATATGATTATGATTGCCTTTACGGACTAAACCCTCCGGTTTATATAGATACCAGAGGGGGCTAGGGTTGTACAAGGTCGGTTTACAGAGAACGGAATCTTCATATCCGAACGCCAAGCTTGCCTTCCATGCCAAGGAGAGTCCAATCCGGACACGGGGGAAAGCCTTCTATCTTGTATCTTTAGAGCCCACCAGTTTGGCCCATGTCACACAGCCTGGATGCCCGAGGACCCCATAATCCAGGACTCCCTCAGTAGCCCCTGAACCAGGCTTCAATGATGATGTCTCCGGCGTGCAGATTGTCTTCGACATTGCAAGGCGGGTTCCTCCTCCGAATACTCCAAAGTAGTTGATCAAAAGAACTATATCCGGCTTTGTACAATAGTTACAGCCCTGGACCATGAGGGCAAAATACCTTAAACAAAAATAGGTTATGTCTTCTGACAACTTTTTCGGCGAGGTATTGAGTTCCGGCCTTATTATTATTTTGAACCGTTTTCCAGCCTCCCGCTTCATGTTTCAAGACGCGGTATTCATTTACACGTCTTGTCAAAGCAGAGATCGTGTCCCCTTATTGCGGGATTCTCATCAATATGGATTTGGGTAATCCAACCATGCCACTCGCACAACTCCTGGGGAGTAGGCAAGTTTTAAGGCTTGTGGAGGGGGGACGCTTGATATTCACTGCCTTTATAAGGAGACAAGGATCCATCTTTTTACCCCCACACCTTCTTCCTCCTCAGCCCATCTGCTCTCGAGCTCCAGCGCCCAAGCTTCAACCCTTTCTGTCCCCAGCAAACGCTCCAACCATGTCTGGATCTGGAGCGGAGGGCAAGTGGATGGCCTCCTCCTTCACGAAGGAGCACATCAAAGAACTCTGGGAAGCGGGGTATTTAGCCAAGTAAATCGCCCATCGGCTCCCTGCCAAAAGCAGATCATTCCCACACCAGAGCCCAATGAGAGGGTAGTATTCATCCCACACTTCCTTCGCGGGCTAGGGTTTCCTCTCCACCCTTTTGTCCGTAGACTCATGTACTATTATGGGCTAGATTTCCATGATCTATCCCTAAATTAATTCCTCAATGTCTCGGCGTTCATCGTCGTGTGTGAGGCATTCCTCCGCATCCCCCCCACTTTGTTCTATGGCTCAATGTCTTCAATGTGAAGCCGAAGGTGGTCGAGGGTCAACATGCGGAGTGCGGCGATGCCATGGTGAGCAAGCTCCCTAACGTCACCTGGCCCAAGGGGACCTTCATAGAGACCTTGAAGGGGTGGCAACAGGAGTGGTTCTACATTATGGAATCTCATGACGCCACATGGGCTGCCACTCCTGAGTTCAAAACCGGTCCGCTAATGCGTCTCACATCATGGCTCAAGAAGGGCCTAAATTGGGCGTCATCCGACGAGGTGATGATGCTACAAAAGCGCATTAAGAGCATGGTGGAGAAGAACACCAGCCTTGCCAACGTAATCTAGGTGATGTTGTTTCGCCGAATTCTCCCCTACCAACGCCGGGCTCTCCATATGTGGGAGTTTGATCGGCAAGTTCCCGGACCTTGCAGTGGTTCTTCGGCATGGAGCACAAAGATATATGGAAGCTTCTTTTTAAGACCCAAAAGACGTGGCCGCCAACGACCGAATACCTCGGCCATGACTGTGCTCATCCAGCCACTCTAGTAAGTTTTTTAGATTTCTAATCATATCTTTGATTTGTGGATCCAAGGAGTAAGTTTTAAACCCTCCCCTTATCCCCCAGGGCTGGACGAAGAAGGAAGAGCAGATCAAGTGTCTGGTGATAACCCACAAGTATAGGGGATCGCAAAAGTTTTCGAGGGTTGAGTATTCAATCCAAACTTATTGATTCGACACAAGGGGAGCCAAACAATATTCTCAAGTATTAGCAGCTGAGTTGTCAATCAACCACATGTGATGGCCTGGCTTATTAGGGATGATAGACTACTCATATCAATAAGGAATTCCTTCTTTTCCGGGAGCCCATTCGGACAGAACTCCAAAGTTAAGCATGCTCAGCTTGGAGTAGTGTCAGGATGGGTGACCGACCAGGAAGTTGCTCCCGGGTGCGCATGAGTGAGGACAAAGTGCGTAGAAAAGACTAGTTTTGATCTGTGGGGCCAGTCTAGATCCCGCCAGGAGTAACGACCACCGGCGGGTGTGTCCGGGGCGTTACAAGTTGGTATCAGAGCCGACCCTCACGGTTACACGGATGGTTGCCGACAGGTGCGTGGTCATGTTGTTCATGATGTTTGTGACCCGTCGTGGCACACGACATGACACATGTACTGGACTGGAAGCACAGACGTATCTGCCAAGAGGGAACGTTCCTGTGGCCCGACGAGGACGTCGGTTCCTCTGAGTGGGGGTGTATGTGATGGCCTGCCTTATTAGGGATGATAGACTACTCATATCAATAAGGAATTCCTTCTTTTCCGGGAGCCCATTCGGACAGAACTCCAAAGTTAAGCATGCTCAGCTTGGAGTAGTGTCAGGATGGGTGACCGACCAGGAAGTTGCTCCCGGGTGCGCATGAGTGAGGACAAAGTGCGTAGAAAAGACTAGTTTTGATCTGTGGGGCCAGTCTAGATCCCGCCAGGAGTAACGACCACCGGCGGGTGTGTCCGGGGCGTTACAAGTTGGTATCAGAGCCGACCCTCACGGTTACACGGATGGTTGCCGACAGGTGCGTGGTCATGTTGTTCATGATGTTTGTGACCCGTCGTGGCACACGACATGACACATGTACTGGACTGGAAGCACAGACGTATCTGCCAAGAGGGAACGTTCCTGTGGCCCGACGAGGACGTCGGTTCCTCTGAGTGGGGGTGTATGTGATGGCCTGCCTTATTAGGGATGATAGACTACTCATATCAATAAGGAATTCCTTCTTTTCCGGGAGCCCATTCGGACAGAACTCCAAAGTTAAGCGTCCTCATCTTGGAGTAGTGTCAGGATGGGTGACCGACCGGGAAGTTGCTCTCGGGTGTGCATGAGTAAGGACAAAGTGCGCAGAAAAGACTAGTTTTTATTTGTGGGGCCAGTCTAGATCCCGCAAGGAGTAACGACCACCGGCGGGTGTGTCCGGGGCATTACACCACACCTGGAAACTTAATATCTGCAGCAAGGTATTTAGTAGCAAAGTAATATGATAGTAGTGGTAACGGTGGTAAAAGGTAATGGTAACAAAAGTAATATTTTGGTGTTTTGTAGTGATGATAACAATAGCAACGGAAAAGTAAATAAGCGAAGAACAATGTATGGAAAGCTCGTAGGGAATGGATCTGTAACATCCCAAATTTTCAATTTGGAATGTTATACATTAGATATGCATATCATATTTTATTTTGCATTTTGGTTGATCCTAGAAATTCTACGCAACTCAATGACCCACGGAGAGAGTTGGGGATTTCGTTATTTTCATATTTGAGTTCTCTCAAATTTTGAGAATGGGATCATTTGATTTTATTTATTTTATCATCAATTATTTCTATTACAAAAATATGAGAGAGGGAATAAAATGACTTTCCCAAAATAAAGAAATATTGAGGATTTAATAAAAAAATCAAATAAGATTTTATTTCGGAGTTTTTCGGTGTTTTATTTGAATTTAGGAAAAATGTGCGTTTTCCAAAATTGCATTTAGGGCCCAAATAAATGTTCACCTTGTGCGGCTTGATTTTAGAAGCCCGTGAAAATTTATTTCGGAATTTTTGGAGTCCGTTTAGTATTTCTTTTTATTTTTCTTCCGAGCGGAATAATTAAAAAAATGAACCGACTTCCGGCCGTACCCGAGCGGGACACCGCCCGGGGGCAGCCTTTAAATAGCGCCGCCCCGAGCCGCCCCAGCCCATCAGCCCCGCCTCGATCCGCACGCGCCGCCGCCGACGATCCCGCCGCCCGAGGTTCGTCGCGCCTCGTTTTCCATGCCGAAAAAAGAGAAAAGAGAAAAAAATCGGCGTTCATCGTTTGTCTTTTTCTCGGATTAAATCCGCGATTTTTCTAATCGCGATTCCTGATCCGATTTTCCTTTTAGTTTAACTTTTCGCTTGTTTATCGGAATCTGGCGATTCAAGCGCCTAGGGATTCGTCTCAAAACCCTCTATCTGTTTAACCAACTTAAACAAGGTTTTTGTTACTGTAAAATTTTCCCTAGACCAGATTAGTAGAACGAAGTTGTTTTCTTTCGCCGTTTGACTTTCGTTGTTTCGTTCGATTTGATTCTTTTTGCCAACCGGAGTTCTTAAGTTGTATAGATCTCTTATTTGAGTTTTACCTATGCATTAGATGAGTACTTATTGTATGCTTGTTTGTTTGTCTCCGATAGAATACCCGGAGTGCGCCGCCTGTTACTTCGAATCGTTAGGTTTTGCGGATCATCAGCAAGGCAAGTAACACTTTGATCATACCTTTTCTACTACCCAGTTTTATTGCATTAGATCAATCCTCACACATTGCATGATTAGGATCTAATTAAATTGTGGGATGGGAAGTAGATGAGGTAGTACCTATCACCTGTTTATTATCAAACCTTTGGGAGTTACTTCTACGTTTGCTTATTATGCCATGCTATGCTAGTAGACGTGGATTGGGTGAGTGAAATCCATGACAGATGTGAGATTGTTAATTAATGGTTTATCTAAGGTGGCAACTTAAACACACATCTGGGTGGATTGAGGCACCTGGGTATTCTAGGACTTGCCTGTTTTCTTTTGGACCGCCACCCAGGCTCAAAGGGATCATGAGACTATTCATACTAGAAACTTCCGTGTGCAGCCACAAGCTATTATGGGCTCTAGCATAGTTGACTAAGTCGTGCGAACTCTTACAGTGGTAGACTAGCAGATGTAGAGGATGTAGGTGGTACGGTCTACCCATCGTAAGGTGCTAGCGCTTCTGAAAGACTATGTTTCGGTCATCCATCTTCTCAAACACCATGTAGTGCGAGAAACCAAACGGTGGCGATCGAGTCTTGTGGGGAAAAGTGCGCAAACCTCTGCAGAGTGTAACAAACAAATCATGGTTAGCCGTGTCCCCGGTTATGGACATCTTGAGTATCTAGTACTTGGATTTTCATGTGAATCTCAACATGTTACTCTAAATTAATTTTGTTGGGTTATGCTTAATAATGATGCTTAATTGGGATTGAGAATGCTGTCAACCATTCTCAATGTTTAACAACCACCATGATAGTAATTAAATTTTATTCCTTTGAAGTAGGGAAAAATTGGCTTTACGCAAAACTGTAACCATAGAGCTTTCCACCAGCCAAATATGCATATAGTATAGCTGTTTCATTCCATTACTCTCTATGTGTTACCTTGCCAGCATATTCCATGTGCTGACCCGTTTTCGGGCTGCAACGTTAATGTTGCAGACTTTTCAGACGATGATTAAGGAGTTTTAGGTCGTGGTTCTATACTCAGTGATGTCGTTGGAGTTGATGGACTCACTTATCTTCCAAGCCTTCCGCTGTTATCCTTATTAGATGGCCTTAAGGCATATTTATTGTAATAAGTTCTCTTTTGAGACACTCGATGTAATAAGTGTGTGATTGCTACTCTGCTATAAATCCTCCGAGTACTGTGTGGTGTCAGCATTACTGATCCAGGGATGACACCGGAGCACAGAGATCAGACTGTTTGAGGTCTGGTCGTTACAGGATCGGTGATAGAGAATTATGCCGGATGTGGCTCATCATGTAATATTCATAACCTAGGGTGACACAGAACATAGCGTCCGAAGATACTGGAGCTCTCTCCTCCCACGATGAAGACGAGGTGGAAGTAGAGGAGAATAATTCTCTGTCGGTGTACAAAAAGAGGGGTACACTTTTTGTACTCCTATAACTGTGCACGGGCAGTCTGAGCCACGGGCACCACCACACTGAGCAAGGCAAGGGAGGTGAGCCAAGGTAAGGCCGAAGTTCAGGAGAAGCAGAACGACGCCAAGACCAAGCCCACAAAGAGCAAAGGAGACGAAGAGGACTCCCCCCGGCAAGATCCTTGCCGGGAGGCAGTTTTAGCAAACCCGGCAAGACCCTTGCCGTGGCAGCTCGCCCCACACCTATGGAGTGAGTCACCCTTGAGTCCACTGCCCCCATGGGGCAAGGATTCGGGAGACATCCCCGTGGTGGCATGCAGATATTTGTGAAGACATTCAAGATCAGATACACCCTTTAGAAGATGATGATCCTTGGCGGGATCCCAGCCAAGGAGGACCACAAGGCCCTCGACAAGAGCCTTGCCGGGGATGACAGCAGGCGCCACGGCAAGACCCTTGCCGGGGCCCCGGCAAGGCCCTTGCCAAGAACACCCGTAGGGCCACCATCAGGCCCACGCCAGTCAAACCTCCACCGCCGTTCGCATGCAGCTGCCGACCCAACCAGCTGGGCAGGCACTTGCGTGGCGGCATGCGGATCTTTGTGGAGACCCACCACTGCGCCACCTCAGCTGCCTGCCTGCCTACATGGCACCACGGGCGCCGCTGGCCAGGGCGCGTGTCGACACGAGAGGGAGCGGCGATGGACGAGACAGAGCTCTCCCCCGTCCCCGATAAAGCAAGGACACCTGGGCAAGATGCATTAAATGCGCCTTGTCATGTAATGCAAGGGATAACCTCACATCACTGTACCCTTTCCACCTCCTGTGTGCCACTGTGGCAACCCCTTTCCTATAAAAGGAGGCCCGAGGCGACCAGGAGGAGGATTCAGCTTTTTGGAGCTCCTCACGCCCCATAGCTAGCTCAAGAACACAGATATACAATCCACCAAAGCAGGAGTAGGGTTTTACGCATCCTCGCGACCCGAACCTGGATAAACGAACCGTGTGCTATCTGTTTGATCCGCTCTTCTCACGACCCCACGCCCCGCAACTGTAGTAGGGATTCTTGTGATCCCATAGGTGTCGTTCCCACTGACATCTTTGGCGCGCCAGGTAGGGGGCGCCGTTGTGAGAATCAGCTTTAGCAGTTAGTTCGACGCTTCTTCATAGTCATGGCGCCCAAGAAGAAGACAACGGTGGCGGTTGGCCCGTCGGAAGCCGGACATCCCATCCCGACGCGGGCGAGCAGCGGACCGGTCGCAGAAAGGACCCGGGGCGCCATTCGTGAACACCAACACCGTCCCAGGAGCCGGAGTTTGGGAGGCGGCGATGTTCGTGCGCCTGGTAACGGGCTGCACGCCGCCAAATCCAAAGACGGATCCATGCCCTCCGCGGGTGGCACGGGGCCTTCCAAGATCGCTGCCACCCGGCCCGAAGGCGATGCGAGGGCCTCCAAGACTCCCACGCCGGCGCCGACGGCGCGCTCCTCTCAAGCGGCGCGCGACGAACGGCGTAATCACGCCGAAGGCCCCGGGCGTCGCTGCGGGAAGAGCCCCGAGCGCCACTCCTGGGAGGTAGAAGACCTGCCCGCTTGCCGAGGCGCTCATGAAGATGGCATGCGACCGCGGGGTCATGATAGAGCTCCTTCTGACATGGTCAGAAGTCGAAGCGCGTCGCGATCCGTGCAGGTTTCGCTGCCACCAACGCCAGCAGAAGCCCTGGCGCGCGCGTAGTTGCTCCTCGATTTTCCTCCCACTATGGGGAAACTCGACGAATGGAGAGCCACTATCCAAAGCCTTGTTGCGGTGGCCAACAAAGACGAACCGAGTCCGGTGGAGCCCCCGGGTCGACGCTCCGACGGAGTCCCACGCACCAGTGGCAGGAAAGCTGGCGGCGCCGCGACCACGGTGCACTCGCCTCCTCCTCGCCCAGTACCGCGGACGCCAGCCCGTCGCGACGTTACGGGCGACGAAATCTCCATAGCGTCGTCCGACCCGCGGACCCACTGTGACCAGCGCCAAGTCCTTCGGGAACGAGAACATGAAGACGCTCGAACCACTATCGAGCGCTGGCGTGGAGTGCGCCACCATTCAGATAGGCGAGCAGGGCCTGCTGTGAACCACCCGGCACCGGAGAGCCCTGGAGGCCTACCTTACGAGGTAGGCTGTCCGGCTTTTACCCGTGAGCTGCGGCAGTTCCAGTGGCCCACTCACTGCACCTTCAAACCTGACATGGGCGAAAAGTACAGCGGCAAGACCCAGCCGTCCGAGTTCCTCAGCATCTACACCATTGCGATGCAAGCTGCCGGAGCCTGCGACGATAAGGTGCTTGCGAATTACTTTCTGTTGGCTCTTAAACCCAACGCCATGTCATGGTTGATGCACTTGCTGGTAGACTCTATTTCCTCCTGGTCGGAGTTGTGCCATGAGTTTGTGGACGCCTTTACTGGAGGCCACCAAGCCCATGGCCAACCGAGCGACTTGCACGTCATTCCCCAGAAGGGAGGCGAGAGTCTCCGCAAGTATATACAGAGGTTCAGCCAGATACAATACAATATCCCTGATTTTCACCCTGCCGCCATCATCAGCGCGTTCCATCAGAACGTGTGTAACCGCAAGATGCGCGAAGAGCTGGCAATGAACAAGGTGAAAGATGTAGCAGAATTCTATGTTCTTGCTGACAGATGTGCCCGGGCTGAAGAGGGAAGGAAGTACCCCGGCGAAGACGCCAGCGTGGAAACCGACTCCTCAGATGAAGATACTACCGCCCTGGTGAAGAAGGGCCGGCGCCACAACAGGAAGCGCAAAGGTAAAGCCGTGCTTGCCATCAAGGGATCTGATGACACCGGCTCCACCAAGAAAACCAAGGCAGATGACCCCGGCAAGGAAATTGCCGGATGTGTCGCCTCCCGGGCCTTGGCGGTTGCCGAGAAGCCAGGAAACTCCGACAAGCGATATTGCAAGATCCATCGCACCAAAGGCCATGCTCTCCAAGACTGCCGACAGGTTGAGCTCCTCGCTGAGAAGCAGAGGGCTGAATATGAGAGGCGGGATAAGGAGAAGGGCCAAGACGGTGCTAAGGGGTCCAGCAAGAAGCGTGACGGCCAGGCGGGCCATCGCGGCAAGGATAAACAACAGGAGAGGCCCGCCCAGGGCCGTGACAAAAAGCCAGAAGACGACGATCACGAAGAGGACGACGAATCCGGCGACCAAGAGTTTCAGAAAGCTAAAGAGGCCATGTGCGTCGATGGCGGCGCCTCGCTGCATACTTCTCACCGCCAGCTTAAACAGTGGGCACGAGAGATTACAGCGGCACAGCCGTCGTTTGATGCCCAAAGGCCGATGAAGTGGTCCTGCACACCTATCATTTTTGACACTGAGGATCACCCTGATCGCACTACTGTGGTTGGGTGCTTGCCATTGTTGGTTTCACCAACAATACGCAACCTCAAGGTGACAAAGATGTTAGTCGATGGCGGGGCCGGTCTGAACTTGATCTCGCCTGCCGTGATCGAGAAACTGCCGATTCCTGATGGAGACCTCGAAGAGACGGGCATGTTTTAGGGGGTCAACCCGGGAAGAAGCCAACCTGAGGGAAAGGTCACGCTGCACGTGACTTTGGAAGCAATCTGAACTACGGGACGGAGAGGATCGTGTTCGATGTTGCCAAGATCCCCTTGCCTTACAACGGGATCCTTGGCCGCCCAGCGCTGGCCAAGTTCATGGCGGCGTCACACTACGCCTACAACACCCTGAAGATGCCAGGACTTGTGACGATCATCACCATCCCCTCCGATAAGAAAGATGCACTGATTTGCGCTGACCAACTATACTAGCAAGCAGCTCCAGCAGCTGCCGCCACTAGGGCACTTGCTCCTGCCGCGGGGACCCCGGGAGGGAAGAAGAAGAAGACCGGTGAGACCTCGGACACCCACTCCGGCAAGCGCACCTCTTCGGAGTGTAGCGCTCCCGTCGAGGACGTGGCAGAGAGCTCCATCGGCGGAAACAAGAAGCCCAGGGCCATACCACCGGGAACCAAGAAGGTTTTTGTCAATGAGGACGGCACGGGAGGGGCTTTCACCATAAGCTCCACCCTTGACGACAAATAGGAAGACGCGCTCGTCACCTTCCTGCAGGCGAATGTCGATGTGTTTGCATGGCAAGCTTCCGACATCCCCGGCGTTCCCAGGGAGGTGATTGAGCACCACCTTGCTGTCTGTCCTCATGCGCGCCCCGTCAAGCAGAAGGTCAGAAAGCAAGCTTTGGAACGACAAGAGTTCATCACAGAGGAGATCCGGAAACTGGAAGCAGCGGGTTTGGTAAGAGGAGTGCTCCATCCAACGTGGTTGGCCAATCCGGTCATAGTGCGCGAGGCTAATGGGAAGTGGAGGTTGTGTATTGATTACACAAATATCAATAAGGCTTGTCCTAAGGACCCCTTCCCTTTGCCGCGCATTGACCAGATTGTTGACTCCACAGCTGGGTGTGATCTGTTGTCATTCCTCGATGCCTACTCCGGCTACCACCAAATCTTCATGACAAGAGAAGACGAAGAGAAAACAACATTCATCACCCCATGTGGTACGTATTGTTTCATGCGGATGGCTTTCGGGCTGAAGAGTGCTGGTTTGACATTTGCAAGGGCGGTCCAGATTGGTTTTGAACCCTAGCTCCATAGAAATATAGAAGCTTATATGGATGACATAGTGGTCAAAACCAAGGACAGGGCAACCCTCATACGAGATTTGCAAGAAACATTTGCAAACCTGCGCAAGATCAATCTCAAGCTGAACCCCGAGAAGTGCGTCTTTGGCGTCTCGTACGGCAAGCTTCTCGGGTTCTTTGTATCACAGCGTGGGATAGAGGCCAATTTGGACAAGATCAAAGCTATAGAGCAGATTGAAGCACCCAAGAAAATCAAGGATGTGCGTCGGCTTCCTGGTTGCGTCGCTGCCATGGGCAGATTCATTTCCAAGTCTGCTGAGCGCGCCCTTCCCTTTTTCAAGATCCTGAAAAAGACGGGCCCGATGGAGTGGACGCCAGAAGCCGAAGCAACATTGCAAGATTTGAATAAGTACCTCTCCTCTGCGCCAATACTAGTTGCGCCTAGGCCAAAGGAGTCGTTGCTGCTATACCTGGCGGCAACGAACCAGGTGGTCAGCGCCGCACTAGTGGCACAGAGAGAGGTTGACGATGAGGTAATGGCAGCGACAGAGCCCGACACCACCAATGCAGAGACGACACAGCCAGTTGAAGTGCCGCCGAAGAAGAAAATGATGCAGCACCCGGTCTACTTTTTTAGTTCCCTCCTGCAGGGAGCTAGATCAAGGTACTCCGGCGTGGAGAAACTACTCTTCGGCCTTCTTATGGCCTCGAGGAAGCTGCGTCACTACTTCCAGGCACACGAGATCACTGTCGTCACTCGCCTCCCTCTACAACGGATATTGCACAATCCAGATGCAACGGGAAGAATTGTGGAATGGGCACTAGAGCTGTCCAGCTTTGGCCTCAAGTTTGAAAGTACTTCGACGATTCAGAGCCGAGTCCTGGCGGAGTTCATTGCAAAGTGGACCACAACGCCTGACGAAGAAGCCCAAGAGACTGCTCTCCCCGGCAAGGAGGCAAGTTGCAGTTGGATCATGTACTTTGATGGAGCTTTCTCCTTACACGGCACCGGGGCTGGCGTACTGCTTGTCGCGCCCACCAGAGAGCACCTCAAGTACGTGATCCAGATGCACTTCCCCAGGGAGGTGTCAACAAACAATACGGCAGAGTATGAAGGGCTGCTTGCCGGTCTTAGGATCGCGGCGGACCTCGGAATCAAGAAGCTCATCGTCAGGGGCGACTTGCAGCTCGTCGTCAAGCAAGTCAACAAGGACTACCAGAGCCCGTTGATGAAGGCCTACGTCGATGAAGTGAGAAAGTTGGAAGAGCATTTCGATAGTATACAGGCTAAATATGTTCCCCGAGCGAAGAACGATATCGCCGATTACCTGTCAAAACGCGCTGCTCTCAAGCTACCTGTGGAACCAGGTACCTTTGTGCTCCAGCTAACTCAACCATCCGTTGATCCATCAATAGAGCAGAACAAGAGGAGGAAATCAGGACCCGACAAGTACTTTCCCGCCGAGCTCCCCGGAGCCGCCGGCAAGGATGTTGTCGGGGACACTGAACCTACCACGGGACGGCTAGCTCCGGCGGAGCGTCAAGCTCTTGCCGTCTAGACAACCGCTCCCATAGTGGAGGAAATGCCTTTAGTCCTCGCCGTCGAGCCCCAGGCTCCAGCGTGGGCACAACATACCATCCGATTCCTCCAAATAGGGGAACTTCCTGAAGAGCAGGAAGAAGCGGACAAAGTAGCCCGTCGCTCTACCATGTACCAGTTCGTCGATGACGTCCTGTACAGAAAGAGGCCGAACGGTGTGAAATTGAAGTGTATCCCTCGGGAGGAAGGACTGGAGCTGTTGGCGGAGATACACGGAGGCATATGTGGATCCCACATCGGGTCAAGGGCCCTTGCCGGCAAGGCATTTCGGCAAGGCTTCTTCTGGCCCACCGCCCTCCAGGATGCTACGACACCAGTCACCAGGTGTGAAGCGTGTCAGTTCCATTCAAAGAAGCTTCATCAACCAGCTTATGCCCTTCAAACCATTCCTCTCTCCTGGCCCTTCTCGGTCTGGGGGCTCGACATACTGGGCCCTTTCCCCTGCGCTGTCGGGGGCTTTGAGTACTTGTACGTTGCAATCGGCAAGTTCACAAAGTGGACGGAGGTGGAGGCAGTGAGGAAGGTACAGTGGGTGAAGATGAACGCCGTCAAGCTGGCAACCGAGGGGCCGCCCGCAGGCAAGGAGCTCCGCACGCCGAAGCGGTATTTTGATGAAGTCTTGGAAGGTTCCCGCATTGTAGAGGGCCAGTATTCGAAGGGCATTATATTCAAATGAATGTACCCGTGTTGCCCGAACTTTGTATTATGAAACAAGGCTTATATATAATATGTTGCTTGTTTTACCTCTAACTCTTTTCCTCCTGTGCGGCTATTTACGGTATTTGAGAGTTGGCCAGTTGTTGACTTCATCCCCCATGTGGGTAGCATGGGGGTGTTCGGAATAGCACCTGGACACACTTGATCCAATGGCTTGGTCCTTGAAGGAGGTGTTAGTGCAGCGAACTAGGCAAATAGACTATGTGGCTTTATCGCTCTCACTTAGCCATAGGAGTTTGACAATAAGATTGTAGGTGCAACCCCTGGTATTATTCGATTATCCGAACTTGGGTGATGTAGACGCCTGACCGGGTGGAGATCGGTCCTTCGCGTAATGCGGAAAAAATCATGATAGATTTATACTTAGTCACCGAATAGCTGACCAGCTCTTGCTGCATTATGACAGTCAGTTTTCGGCTTTCTCTACTGAGGTGTTTATCCGGATGAACCGGAAACACAATCGCAGTAGTTCTCCCTTTACTACCATAGCCGAACGAGCGGAACGTAAGGTAGTAACCACAGGAGCGGGGCAACCCAACTATTGACCAAAGACATGATTCAGAGCTGATGCATATAATGTTATATTCGAGACGCCGAATTGTACTATCAATGTGTTCAGACTTATTTAATTTTTAAGAAATGTACGTGGCCGAAAGGAGCCCCTGGCATTTTAAGTCGTACCAAGGTGTACATGGTGATCAGACGAAAAAAGAGGGAATACGGATTAGGAAATAAGCCAGTACCGAATATGTTGGGCGAAAAAACTGTTTCCGTTATAGGCTGATTCATACGTCAAAACGTATTTTTACAAATGATGCGATAAGCACCGAGGCTATTTTACATGCCGGGCACCAGGGAAAGCTGTGTGCGGGTCCTAAAAAGGAAGAGGTGATCTTTAAAGATCCTTTAGATACTCTGCCACACATTTATGCTTGTTTTCCTCCTTGGTGTATTATCCTACGAAAGGATCAACGACCGGGTTCTCATGAGGGACCTAGAAAAGGTTCCTTGGTACCATCGGAAGGTGATGGTGGTTGTAAGGAATGTGGAAAAGAAAAAATAAGAGAAAAGAAACATGAGGGTCCAGATAGTGTCAAGCCATATTGTGGACTTTGTCTTCACTATGCCTCCGTCTTGGCCCATGGTATCTTTAGTGCGTACTTATGTACATGTGGCACATATGCTGCAATTCGGTTGGGGCTGAGATGGAGGCCGAATTGCTAATCGAGCTCCGGACGAGCTGGACCGTCGCTCTGCCGAGTAGTCCAGACGCGTTTAACAGTGTCCGGGGGCTTGACTGCCGATCTAGTGTTTGGCTTGATAAGGCCGCCCTGGACCTCCGCTGCAAGAGCCGCGGTGTGCTCCTCGGTATGGAGGGAGCGCTCCGTGTTTCCATTGAATGTTATAACACCACATGGTCTGAGCATCTTCAGTTTGAGATATGCGTAATGCGGGATCGCGTTGAAGCGAGCGAATGCGGTTCATCCGAGCAGTGCATGGTAGCCGCTACAGAAGGAGACGACATCGAAGATCAAGTCCTATCTTCGGAAGTTGTCCGGCGAACCGAAGACGACTTCCAATGTGTTTGAGACCGTACAACGGGCCTCTACACCAGGTATTACTCCTTTAAAGGTAGTTTTGTGGGTTTAATTCTTTGATGAATCAATACCCATTTTGTGGACTGTGGCCTGATAGAGAAAGTTAAGGCTGTTGCCGCCGTCCATGAGGACTCGCGTAAGGTGGAATCCATCGATAATTGGGTCGAGTACCAATGCGGCCGAGCCTCCGTGACAGATACTAGTCGGATGGTCTCTAAGATCGAAAGTGATCAGACAGGCTCACCATGAATTGAATTTTGGGGCGACTGGCTCTATCGCATATACATCTCTTAGAGTGCGCTTGCGCTCCCGCTTGGGATGTGAGTAGCGTATATCATATTCACTGTTTTGCCCTCAGGGGGATTTCTTCTCTCCCCTAGTGTTCGGTGGGTGAGGCTCATTATCGTCGTCCTCACTAGGCGAGCCCTTCTCCTTATGTCCAGTGTTTAGCTTGCCGGCTTGTTTAAAGACCCAACAACTTCTGTTGGTATGGTTGGCAGGCTTGTCGGGGGTGCCATGAATTTGGCAAGGCCGATCGAGTATTCAGTCCAGGCTAGATGAACTGTCTTTATTTCTTTTAAATGGCTTCTTCCGTTGTCGGATTTGGAGCCACTGAATCCGGCATTGACGGTCGTGTCTTCAGTACTATCATTGTTACTTCGATACTTGTGTTTGTTGCGTCGGGGCCTGCCGCTGCCGTTTCTGGTTTCAGAAGTACCAGGGTTGCTAGTACCATTGCTGCTATGGGCTAACCAGCTATACTCTCCCGCGGAAAAGCGGGTCATGAGTGCTGTAAGGGCTGCCATGGACTTTGGCTTATCTTGGCCGAGGTGTCGGGCGAGCCATTCATCATGGATGATGTGTTTAAAGGCCGCTAGGGCTTCAGCGTCCGGAAAATCGACGATTTGGTTCTTTTTAATTAAGAACCTTGTCCAAAGTTTTCGGGCTGACTCTCCGGGTTGCTGGACTATGTGACTAAGGTCATCGGCGTCCGGGGACCGTACATAGGTACCTTGGAAGTTGTCTCTAAAGGCATCTTCCAAATCTTCCCAGCTGCTAATAGAATTCTCTGGGAGGCTATTTAGCCAGTGCCAAGCTGGTCCCTTAAGCTTTAGGGGGAGGTATTTGATGGTATGTAGATCGTCACCGCGAGCCATGTGGATGTGGAGAAGAAAGTCTTCAATCCATACCGCGGGATCTGTTGTACCATCATATGATTCAATGTTCACGGGTTTAAACCCTTCTGGGAACTGGTGCTCCATTACTTCATCGGTGAAGCATAGGGGGTGTGCGGCGCCTCTATATCGGGCCGCGTCGCGATGTAGTTTGGATGACGTCCGAATGTAGTTTTCGGCCCGGGTGAGGTTGTGCTTGTCATGCTAGGCCTGATGGCCGTCTTCCCATGCTGGAGCATGGCCCCGTGATCCATAAATTGATATGCTCTGACCGACTCTATTGTCCAGGTCCTGTCATAGGTCATAGGTGTATCCTGGAGCCGCCGTTTCCCCACCTTTACGGCGAGGTGGTGCAGGCTGGTGTTCAGCTTGCGTTGCCGCTCTGTCCCGGCCACGTGGCAGTCGGTCAAGTCTGTAAGAAGCGCCACGCATTGGCGGTATGTGCTCCAGGGCCTCATCGTCGAATTGGGGTAGCAGCTTGCACTTCGGGTATCTCTTTGTTGGGCATATGAGGCCGTATTCCTCGGCTGCCAGGACGTTAGTCCATCTATCATTGAGCAAATCCTGATCAAT